>NC_136937.1:32991948-33064448 GCF_949987615.1 Pollachius pollachius | reverse complement strand
TTTTCTGAAGGAGGCAGGAGAGAGCAGACTCCCCTGGACCCAGCTGTGTCTCCATGAAGAGTGACTGGTCTATGAGTCCACCTCCTGACCTTAAAGATGGACGCCCCTCCAGAGAGGAGAGGTAGGAGTTTCAAACAGATGATGAAAACAGACCAGTTTGCTGTTATAAGACTCTACTGATACTGATGTTTTCAGGTCAGAAAAGAACCATAGTTTGTGTTTGCGTGTTTGTGTGCATTTCTTTGTGTGTGTGTGTCTGTGTGTCTGTGTGTATTTGTGTTCCCCACAGACCACACCAGAAGAATTCAAAGGTTAGCAGGCCTGTACAGAAGCATCAAACAGAGCTGATAAAGGTGTGTAAATGTCCACCAAGACATCTGACTTCAGCCCTACATGAACATTAGAAAGGATCTCTTGTGGTGCTCATAGTCTCCAGGCTTCCCTCTTTAGACCAGCGGACGTAAATCCAGGACAGATGCTTCTGATGTCCTCAGTGAGTTCAGAGTAAAGTTCTCCTTGATGTTTGTTCTGTTCCAGAGGGCTGAGGAGAACGCACACGCTTTCCTAGACAAGGAGCTGAAGAAGCTCTGGAGGGATCTCTTCTCAGATTACCCACAATGCTCAGAGAGTCAGAGGGAGGAGGAGGAGGTGGAGGGTAAGAAGGAGGAGCAGAGGAGGCGCGCGATAGAGGGAGTGGTGGACATCACAAAGCTCTGCCTGATGGAGATGAACCAGGAGGAACTGGCCGACACACTGTGGGGCGGTAAGAGACTCTTATTTTGAAGACAGAGGAGACTATTATTTTGAAGCGCAGAAGACTCTTATCTTGAATACAGAATGAAAATGTGTATTTTAAAGAGTAGTATCAGACTCTTATTTGTTCTGTTCAGACTAAATTACATAATCTAATTTAGTGTTAAGAGATTTCTTCATTTATAATTCATCAATGTGGAGATATCTTTCTTCTTGGGGGTTTAATGGTTTGATCCAGATATGAACGGTTATTGTGGGTCGATGAGGTTAAATGGTTTGATCCAGATATGTAGGGTTATTGTGGGGGTATCAGGTTAAATGGCTTGATCGTTATATAGGGTTTTTGTGGGGGTTTCATGTTAAATGGTTTGATCCAGATATATACGGTTATTGTGGTTCGATCAGGTTAATGGTTTGGTCCAGATATGTAGTGTTATTGTGGGAGTATCAGGTTAAATGATTTGATCCAGATATGAAAGGTTATTGTGCGTCCATCAGGTTAAAGAATGTTAAACAATAAATGGCAAATCAACAGCAGAATTACTATAAGTGGAATAAGTGGAAGAGATGCAGCACTATCTTGTTATATCAGCATATAAGTTAATTTCCACTGATTCACTATCATTGTTATTATCATTAGACCAATGATTTTGCTGTGTAAATAACAAACAAAAAAAGGAAAAAAATATCCTTGTCAATACCAGCTTCACGAACCACAAGTAATGAAGTCAGTAAATATTATGAAGTTGATTATTTTACAGGAAATATTAACATGCTTCAACTGATGTCACCATCCACTATCTGATGTCTTCTGTTCATTCATCTGTAGGATCTGCTGCTGTTGAGTGCCAACATAAAATCAAGTCTCAATTGAAGAAGAAGTTCAAGTGTGTGTCTGAGGGAATCCCTAAAGCAGGACATCAAACGGGTCTGAATGACTTCTACACAGAGCTCTTCATCACAGAGAGAGGCAGTGGAGAGGTCAACAAAGAACATGAGGTCAGACTGATTGAAACAGCTTCCAGGAAACCAGTCAAGGAGGAAACACCAATCAAATGTGAAGACATCTTTAAACCCTTACCTGGACAAGATCAACCAATCAGAACAATAATGACAACTGGAGTGGCCGGCATTGGTAAAACCATCGTAACACAAAAGTTCACTCTGGACTGGGCTGAAGGCAAAGCCAACCATGACATACACTTCACATTTCTCTTAACTTTCAGAGAGCTGAATTTACTGAAAGAGAAAGAGTTAAGCTTGGTGGAACTTCTTCATCACTTCTTTATTGTGACCAAAGAAGCAGGAATCTGCAGATATGAACGGTTCAAAGTTGTCTTCATCTTGGATGGTCTGGATGAGTGTCGACTTCCTCTGGACTTCCAGAACAACCCTAACTGGACTGATGTCACAAAGTCCACCTCGGTGGACGTGCTGCTGACAAACCTCATCAGGGGCGACCTGTTTCCCTCCGCTCGCATCTGGATAACCACACGCCCTGCAGCAGCCAATCGGATCCCTGCTGAGTGTGTTGACATGGTAACAGAGGTGAGGGGGTTCACCGACCCACAGAAGGAGGACTACTTCAGGAAGAGATTCAGAGAGGAGATGCTGGCCAACACAATCATCTCCCACGTCAAGCAATCACGAAGCCTTCACATCATGTGTCACATCCCAGTCTTCTGTTGGATCACTGCTACAGTTCTGGAGGACATCTTAAAAAAATCCCAGATAGAAGAGATGCCCAAGACCTTGACTCAGATGTACAGCTACTTCCTTTGGGTTCAGTCGATACAGGGGGACAGGAAGTATCATGGGAGAGCTGAAACGGATCCATACTGGGGTCCAGAGAGCAGGAAGATTATTGTTTCTTTGGGAAAACTGGCTTTTAACCAACTGGAGAAAGGCAACCTGATCTTCTACGAGGCAGACCTGTTAGAGTGTGACATCGATATCAGAGCAGCCTCACTGTACTCAGGAGTGTTCACTCAGATCTTTAAAGAGGAGTGTGTTCTGTACCAGGACAAGGTGTTCTGCTTTGTCCATCTGAGCCTCCAGGAGTTTCTGGCTGCCCTTTATGTCTTCCTGTCCTTCATCAACGATGCTGTCAATCTGCTCTCAGAAGAACCACCCACCTCTGGGGAAGATAAACTCCTCCTCCTCTACCTGAATGGTGTGGACAAGGCCTTACAGAGTGAGCACGGACAACTGGACTTGTTCCTCCGCTTCCTCCTGGGCCTCTCTCTGGAGACCAATCAGATTGTCCTACGAGGTCTGCTGGGACAGACAGGAACTAGCTCACTGACCAATACAAAAACAGTGTCTTACATCAAGGAGAAGATAGATGGAGATCTCTCTCCAGAGAGAAGCATCAATCTGTTCCACTGTCTGATTGAGCTGAACGACCGTTCTCTAGTGAAGGAGATTGAACAGTACCTGACATTAGGAAGTCTCTCCGGAAAATCTCTCTCTCCTGCTCAACTGTCGGCTCTGGCCTTCATCCTACTGACATCAGAAGAGGAGCTGGACGTGTTTGACCTGAAGAAATACTCTGCATCAGATGAGGGTCTTCTGAGGCTGCTGCCAGTGGTCAAAGCCTCTAAAACATCTCTGTATGTTCACTAATAACATGTATTACAATGCACAATATAAATATAACTGGAATATAAGGTTTAAATAATATGCAAAAGATCCCTGTAGGTTTATAACAACATTTATTACTATTCTACTCATAACATAATTAACATACTAGTTATAATAAAATACAAAACATCACTGTTGTCCTATTAACTTATAATGTATTACAGTACACGTAAGAGAATATTCAGAACAATAGAATATAGAAGAGAAAAAAAAAACATTTTCAATCCCAACTAAATAACTATTTAACATTTTACATTGAATATATAATGAAAATGTATACATCTAATTATTTAGTAATTTTTGATAAACTAATAACATTCTTCATTATGGAATAACTTAAGGATTTCTGTTTTGATCGCAGTTCCTGACATGTTCTATTTATTGTGTGTAAAGGCTCAATGGCTGTCATCTGTCAGAGACATGCTGTGAAGCTCTGGCCTCAGTTCTCAGCTCCAACTCGTCTAGTCTGAGAGAGCTGGACCTGAGTACCAATGATCTGCAGGATTCAGGAGTGAAGCTGCTCTCTGCTGGACTGGGGAGTCCACACTGTACACTGGAAACTCTCAGGTTAGTTTTACTCAATGTGAAAACAGTTACAAATAAATGTTCAAAGTCAGAGTTATATAACTCAGCTTTTATCTCAGTACCTGTGATGACCACATTCATGACTTTCATATCATATAAAGGCTACCCCTTGGTGTTGAGGTGGATATTCTAATACATCCATATGCTTGCAAATCTTTAATTATAAATATAACCCCAAAATATAACGATAGTGTCCCCTGTATACAGGACGTTGATGGTTGAGAGCAGGGTGAAATATAGGGGGTATGGGAGGGTCGGAGACCCCTAGTTGGATGCCTAAGACCTCCTGAAAGCCACAACAGCAACATTTTCATAAAAATGATTTGCAACTTGCAATTGTCAAACAAAATGTATTTTTTAAAGCTTAATATGTCCAGTATTCATTATTAAACGTACAAAACATTTATTCACAAAAATGAATAGGTTTCAGAAAGATATTTTTAATATTGTGTAACCAGGGTGAAGAGACTAACTTATAAAAGCTCTTTATGGATACAATAAGTTATTGTTGACATGATTGGTTGATATCGAGACTTCAGGGTCATCTGGAGAAGGGTGAGAGGTCACGAGTGAGCTGGAAAAAGGAGAGAGAGGGAAGAGACAAAGGAGGAGAGTACTTTATTCTCTGTAGAGATCGCCCAGCTAAATGATGTTTATACATTTACTTCTTAGTTGTTTGACGGTTAAAGGAGTACGGGAGAGAGTGTATGTGGGGCCGGTTTTATTGGTGTTTCTGTTCGTGTCTGGGATGTTTTGGACGGAAACCTCAGTCTTCTCCACTCCCTATAATGGTACCGGGACTTTTTCTTGCACGTGTTAAGAGTGAAGAGTCTATTGTGTTGCAACACTGAGCCCATACAGGCCTGCAACGTTTATGACGGCATATCATTGACAAAAGGCGCAAGCAAACATGACTTTGTGCGGGCGAACATCTAACACATCCGTGGGCACAAATCATTATTGTAAACACTTTAACTGCACTTGCGCTCAGCAGTTCTCTGATAGCGAGAGCAACAATAAAGCCTGTGAGGCAGAAACGATTCATTGAGCGCGCACGTAAAGTGAAGCACAACACAACTGACACCCCTGCACCCACAAATGCTGTCTTTGCTCTCGTGCTCGCAAACTGTTTTCCTGCTCGCTCTGATATTTTTCTCCTCTCAACACAATGTACATAATATTGGAATAAAACTTTGCATACAAAACATCTACATGCACCAATAACATGTATTACAATACAATACACAATATACTACAATAAATGTCATATTAATATACAAATTGCTTTTCAAACCCTACAAAACAACTATTAAATACTATACATTTTACACATAATATACAATAAGATAAGGATCTAATGTATTGACTAATATATTTTTGTTAAATTATTAAAACATCTGTCATAAAATATTCCAACACAATTCTTTCATAATGTTAAGTAAAGTAACATTTGTTATTTTAAACACAGTTTCTTGTTATTCTTGTATTTTAAACATGTTTATTTTGTTTGAAGGCTGAATAGCTGTCATCTGTCAGAGAGATGCTGTGAAGCTCTGGCCTCAGTTCTCAGCTCAGACTCCTCTAGTCTCAGAGAGCTGGACCTGAGAACCAATGATCTGCAGGATTCAGGAGTGAAGCTGCTCTCCTCTGGACTGGGGAGTCCACACTGTACACTGGAAACTCTCAGGTCAGTTTTAATCATTGTAAAAACAGTTACAAATAAATGTTCAAAGTCAGAGTTATATAACTCAGCTTATATCTCAGTACCTGTGATGACCACATTCATGACTTTCATTTCATATAAAGGCTACCCCTTGTTGTTGAGGTGGATATTCTAATACATCCATATGCTTGCAAATCTTTCATTATAAATATAACCCAAAATATACCGATAGCGTCCCCTGTATACAGGACGTTGATGGTTGAGAGCAGGGTGAAATATAGGGGGTCTTGGGAGGGTCGGAGACCCCTAGTTGGATGCCTAAGACCTCCTGAAAGCCACAACAGCAACATTTTCATAAAAATGATTTGCAACTTGCAATTGTCAAACAAAATGTATTTTTTAAAGCTTAATATGTCCAGTATTCATTATTAAACGTACAAAACATTTATTCACAAATATGAATAGGTTTCAGAAAAATATTTTTAATATTGTGTAACCAGGGTGAAGAGACTAACTTATAAAAGCTCTTTATGGATACAATAAGTTATTGTTGATATGATTGGTTGATATCGAGACTTCAGGTTCATCTGGAGAAGGGTGAGAGGTCACGAGTGAGCTGGAAAAAGGAGAGAGAGGGAAGAGACAAAGGAGGAGAGAACTTTATTCTCTGTAGAGATCGCCCAGCTAAATGATGTTTATACATTTACTTCTTAGTTGTTTGACGGTTAAAGGAGTACGGGAGAGAGTGTATGTGGGGCCAGTTTTATTGGTGTTTCTGTTTGTGTCTGGGATGTTTTGGACGGAAACCTCAGTCTTTTCCACTCCCTATAATGGTACCGGGACTTTTTCTTGCACGTGTTAAGAGCGAAGAGTCTATTGTGTTGCAACACTGAGCCCAGACAGGCCTGCAACGTTTATGACGGCCTATCATTGACAAAAGGCGCAAGCAAACATGACTTTGTGCGGGCGAACTACTAACACATCCGTGCGCACAAATCATTATTGTAAACACTTTAACTGCACTTGCGCTCAGCAGTTCTCTGATAGCGAGAGCAACAATAAAGCCTGTGAGGCAGAAACGATTCATTGAGCGCGCACGTAAAGTGAAGCACAACACAACTGACACCCCTGCACCCACAAATGCTGTCTTTGCTCTCGTGCTCGCAAACTGTTTTCCTGCTCGCTCTGATATTTTTCTCCTCTCAACACAATGTACATAATATTGGAATAAAACTTTGCATACAAAACATCTACATGCACCAATAACATGTATTACAATACAATACACAATATACTACAATAAATGTCATATTAACATACAAATTGCTTTTCAAACCCTACAAAACAACTATTAAATACTATACATTTTACACATAATATACAATAAGATAAGGATCTAATGTATTGACTAATATATTTTTGTTAAATTATTAAAACATCTGTCATAAAATATTCCAACACAATTCTTTCATAATGTTAAGTAAAGTAACATTTGTTATTTTAAACACAGTTTCTTGTTATTCTTGTATTTTAAACATGTTTATTTTGTTTGAAGGCTGAATAGCTGTCATCTGTCAGAGAGATGCTGTGAAGCTCTGGCCTCAGTTCTCAGCTCCAACTCCTGTAGTCTGAGAGAGCTGGACCTGAGTACCAATGATCTGCAGGATTCAGGAGTGAAGCTACTCTCTGCTGGACTGGGGAGTCCACGCTGTAAACTGGAAACTCTCAGGTCATTTATCAGCCTCTTTTTCAAACTTGTTATTCTGGCTTCCAGTAAGTGCTGCTCCTTCCTGTTGCATTTGTGTTGCTCTTTTCCCTGCTGACTAAACACTCCCTGGTTCTACACAATGTTAGAATCTGTGAAGAAACGGTCTTAGCGTACCAAACACAGCAGACTTCTCCTGACTCTAACCAAACAATATCTCATTGAGTTGTAGCTATTGAGAAAGGAGCATTTGTTTAAGATCCTGTCACATCCAGGTGAAGGAAGTTCTGCTGTCTGTGATGATGTCATCTCCCCACTTCCTCTTCCTGTTCTCAGACAGGGTGACACAGCTTTGTCTCCATGAAGTGTCAATGAAGCTTTTACTTGTCCTCAATATGGAATGAATAAACTTTATAAATGTGGTTACTTTAGTACGAACAGCTCTCATCCAGATAGAATAAATGGTGTGTGTGTGTGTGTGTGTGTGTGTGTGTGTGTGTGTGTGTTTGTGTGTGTGTGTGTGTGTGTGTGCAGGTTGTCTGGCTGCTTGGTCACACAGGAAGGCTGTGCTTCTCTGGCCTCAGCTCTGAGCTCCAACCCCTCCCATCTGAGAGAGCTGGACCTGAGCTACAATCACCCAGGAGACTCTGGAGCTGCGCTGCTCTCTGCTGGACTGGAGGATCCACACTGGAGACTGGACACTCTCAGGTATGGAGAGGACAGCTCACCACTCAGGGACAAAGTCTCCTTCAAGGATTCAAGCCGCTGCTAGATGAAGCTTGTGTGTAACTCATGTTGTGTAGAAAGTGATGAGACAGCAGATGATGAAGGTGAATGTTTCAACATGCTGCTCTCACTTTGATTCCCCCCCAGTGTGGAGCACGGTGGAGTGTGGAGGCTGAAACCAGCTCTAAAGAAGTGTAAGTGTCTGTTTGATTCATCACAACACACACTACTAACTATTGAAATGGAATGTCCATCCACATAGAAGGACTTGTGTATACGTATGCATAGCTATGATTCCCTGTGTCTATGAATGTCTAGTATGTTTGTGTAGGTGTGTGTACGTATGTGTAAACGTCTGTGTATAATATGTATGAACCAGTTCTATGGTACCAACAGTTAGTTTCCAGCCTGTATGCAAGCTCAGCTGGTTCAGTCTGTGGTTTACACAGGTGGATTACAGTGGATGTGTATTGGAACCTTTCAAAGTCTTATATCTTGAAAAGTATGTTGAATAAATCTTAGATTTTTCAGAGGAGCAATATGTTCATCATGCTGAACTTTTTGATGTATAATATTTGAATAGGTATATGTAGTGTAAATATTGCGAGAGTAGATTCAGTTTATACATCTTTTTAGGCTTCAATGTTTTGACTGGGACAGCCACTCACACACACATGGGATTTGCATTTAGGTTTAACTTGAATGATCTTATAAACAATATGCCCTACTATTTCTATAGCTATAGCAAACTAGTCCTATAAATATATTAGCTCTGATATTTTTTAGACTTTCTAAATTAATGTTTGTAGAGTAGATGAACGTGAAACAGGAAGAAGAATAATACAAGACAACAGCACTAGTGATGATGATGATGATGATGATGATGATGATGATGATGATGATGATGATGAAGAACGGTACAGCAGCTCATCATGTCTGGTTCTCCGTCAGATGCCTGTGAACTCACACTGGACCCCAACACGGCCCACAGAGACCTCTCTCTGTCTGAGGACAACAGGAAGGTGACGCTGGTTGGAGAGAACCAGTCGTATCCGGATCACCCAGAGAGATTTGACTACTGGGACCAGGTGTTGGGTAGAGAGGCTCTGACTGGCCGCTGTTACTGGGAGGTAGAGAGGGAAGGACGTGTTGTTATAGGAGTGACATACAGAGGAATCACAAGGAGAGGACGGGGTCCTGACAGCGGGCTTGGATGGAACAACAAGTCCTGGAGTCTTTATTGTCATGGTGGTCGTTACTGTGCCCGGTACAACGGTAGAGTAACAGCCATCCCTCTCCCCCCCGCTGGCTCCACCAGAGTAGGAGTGTATCTGGACCGGCCTGCTGGCTCTCTGTCCTTCTACAGAGTGTCCCCAGGTGGAGGAGGGTCCTCAGACACACTGACACACCTCCACACCTTCTGGTCCTCCTTCACCCAGGAGGACCTCCTCCCTGGGGTTGGGGTAGGGGGGATTAGGGGGGTTAGGAGGGGCGCCTTATCGTGGGCCCCAGAGTTAGGCTCAGTGTTTGGAGCGTGGGGGTCCTCAGCGTCTTTCTGTAAGTTATAGTCTCTCTGTCTCTCTCTCTCTCTCTGTCTGTCTGTCTGTCTGTCTGTCTGTCTGTCTGTCTGTCTGTCTGTCTGTCTGTCTGTCTGTCTGTCTGTCTGTCTGCCTCTCTCTCTCTCTCTCTCTCTCTCTGTCTGTCTGTCTGTCTGTCTGTCTGTCTGTCTGTCTGTCTCTCTCTCTGAGTCTGATGACACACGTGAACACAAACATACATATGAATACACACACACGCATATATTAACGCACACACATGCAAGCACACACACACGCGTATATGAAGACACACACATACGCGCATGCAGAGACACATATATAAACACACATACACAAACACGTAACACAAACACACGTATGTGAACACACACACACACGCGTGCGTACATATGAACACGCGCCACATGCACACACACACCATATTGTAAACACTCAAATATTCACGCAGACACACACATGCAAACGCACGCACACTGCACACATGCATATACAAATGTGTGCGCGCCGCACACGCATCTATGAACACACACACTTACTCAGATATGAACATACACACGCAGATATGAACACACACACATGCACGGACTGCACACACATGTATATATACACACACACACACACATTGTGTTTTGGTGATTTATATTCATGTACTCTACTATAGTCCAAATGCTACATTTTCTTGGGCTTCTTAAAGTTGATCTTGATTAACCATGAAAGGAAGGGACTTTAAAGATCTTCCATCAGGTTAACTAAGCAGGTTTTACAAAGACTGTATTTCTAATATCAAATGTATTTTAATTATTGATTGATGGTAAATTTTAACATTTTTATAGTACAATATTGTGTCTATTTTCAGACGTTAACAGTTTCAGACTGCGGGGCTCTGATATCAGTTTATGTTTTGATAAGCCTAACATGATGTAAAGCAGACTTTATATTATATTCATAATGCAAGCGGTCTATGGGAAAAGCTATAGATCATGTTGTGATGACTTTAAACTGAGTATTGATTCCTTGTGTTCTGTGTGGAACATCACAGCAGAAGAAAATGTTCAGTTATTAAAGATATGTGCACACCTGTTTATGATTAGTAATGTCTGCTGCTTCTATTGTTTGAGTCCTTGTGTTTATTGTGTTCATGTAAGGGACTGTTCTTCTATTGTTTGAGTCCTTGTGTTTATTGTGTTCATGTAAGGGACTGTTCTTCTATTGTTTGAGTCCTTGTATTTATTGTGTACATGTAAGGGACTGTTCTTCTATTGATTGAGTCCTTGTGTTTATTGTGTTCATGTAAGGGACTGTTTTTCTGTTGTCCTGGTTAATAAAGCATAATGGTGATAAAAAACTCAGTGGATCCACTGAATGTTCAGCAGAGGATCAGTTTAAACTTTAAGGTCAGGGGTTCACTGAATAAAAATCACAACAGAGGCTTTGTCTACACAACATTAATAATCAGGATACCAGCAAGTGCATTTCCACATCAGTCTCATACGCCCGATGAGGGACGGAGTATGGAGAGAGTTCTAGAAGCGAGCCGACAGGAAGCAGCCCAGCTACTGGCGTCTCTCCAGAGACGAGCCTTGCAGGCTGGTTGATACACCACCTCCCCGTCTAACAGGACCCTGAGCCTCCATGTTGAAACACACAGAGGTGTGTGTTTGAGGCGCTGAGCTGCAGAGGAGGAACCTCTCCTCTGGGTGCGTGGGAGCGGGCCCATGCAGGCCACCGTACCAGAGTCAGACCAGGACCTGTTTCATGAAGATCATCAGTCACACCACGAGGTGACCCTCTGTGTTTGTGATTCTAGGGCGAGGCGATAAAGAAGGATTCATTATCAGGGTATTTAAACCCCTGCCTGTGCTGTCATCTGAACCGACGCACACTGCGCCACTGGTGTTCAGCAGATGGTTCTACTTCCTGTTTCTTCAGTCGAGGTCCTCAGCAGATGGTTCTACTTCCTGTTTCTTCAGTCGAGGTCCTCAGCAGACGGTTCTACTTCCTGTTTCTTCAGTCGAGGTCCTCAGCAGATGATTCTCCAGTGCTCAATAAATGCTCCTGCTGACACACTCATGGGCGCCTGTCTGAACTCCCCAATAGACTCCAGGCCGACTCATCTAAATGACGCCTCTCACAGGCTCTATATCGACTGTAGCTGCGATAGGAACCATGAACACGCTTTATTACTGCCTGCTTTCAGAGGGTCTCCTGATGAAGAGCAACAAGGTGACGATGACTCCTCTCCTCGCTGCCTCCACAAACTAGTGTTGCTGAGCTGAAGGGAACCGTTCATCTGGACCCTGATGGACCCCCCCACGCTCTCTCTGGAGGGTTTTCCTGGTGGAAACGTCCAGAATTATTTCCTCTGCTTTATTAAGTTGATTCAATCACTTTGCTATTTCTATCTAAATAGTTGTGCTACCAAATAAAGCTAACACGACCGCCATAGGACAAGTATTTCAAATCATGTATGAATCGGAAATGATTTAAAAGCATTTTTTATTCCCTTTTCAGCCAGCAGGGGGTGCTACAGCCCCCTCAGCGCCAGACCTCCAGCGCCGTCTGAGCTGGACTCGGTGAGTAGGATGGACGCGTCTGATAAATGAGTCAATAGTAAGAAATGGGGCCGTTTATGAAAGCCATGCTTCAGTCCTCTGTTATTGCGTGGGGAGCCACTAGGGGGCGGTGAATCCACCTCGGTGGGGTTCACCTTCTAACCAACAGGACCAGGGGGAAGGGGAATGTGTGAAGTGGCAACCGTTTATCCGTAAGGCAATAAGCTCCAAAAAAGTAATCCAAGAAGGAAACGAGGCAGATGTAAAAGGATAAATGCAGCGATTTATTCTCAGAACATAGTCCACATTGAACAAATAATAAACATTTCCAAGTAAAATCCTGGGTATCCGGTCTGTCACCTCAAACTAATTGACAGGAAGAAATCACATTTTTATGCTTAAATGACGGTTATCTACGGTCAGAAAGTTGTTGCTCCCGTCATGCTCTGAGAACTCAATTAACTCAGCAGAAACGGCTGAGTCAGGTGCCCACACGGCCAATTTACTGCAGTATCAATTTGTGGTAGCAGGACAAAATAAGAGCGCAATAAAACCTGATCTATTGAATAGACATAAATAAGATATAGCAAAATATCAGCTGTGCTTAATTATTATGAATTAAAGCAAAATCGAAATTATCAAATTAGGCACAAAATGCAAACATAAGCCGTGTGGTGGCGGTGTTGTTACGTATTTTAAGCATATAAGCTGCCCCCACATAGCCACAAGGAAGCAGGATCGAACACACAAGCTGCATTACCTCCACATAGCCACAAGGGAAGCAGGACCAACATATAAGCTGCAATAACTATTCCAGCCACAGATGGCAGCACCTTTAGACAGGTGAGGAAGCCGGAGCCAATACGTCACATAGGCCGCGCCTACTTCCCATAGGCCACGCCTACTTGATACAAACGGGGAGCGGGAGTCAGATGAGGTCAGACACATATGGCAGCCCCGTTGAGAGCCCCGGGGAAAGCCCCCCGGGGCTGGAAGATAGCTCTGCGGTTTCTCTCTCCATGCCTGTTAAATACAATTCCCTCCTTTTGCTTCATAGTTACCATACCGAAATACTTTAACAAATAAAGTCAGTTAAAAGCAGCCCGGATTGAACTACTTTCTTCAAGAACACGACAGTGTTTGGAATGGTTGAAGAGCCTTGGTTGAAGAGGTGGTCAACACACACACACACACACACACACACACACACACACACACACACACACACACACACACACACACACACCCGGAACCCCTGTCTCTACATCTTGACGTACCCCCTTACATTTCATTTCAAGTTGCCTCTCATGGCACCCAAGGTTGCTTTAAAAGTCATTAAGCAATCTAGAGATAATAACCACAATTCATCAAAGTAAGCGTATGCTATTTGCTGATGAGAAGAATTCAGAAGTTCATGTATTATTAGGCTATTGAAGATACACTCATGCATTTGCACTCACCCAAACATAGACATATTAACACACACACACACACACACACACACACACACACCCCTCGAGCAGACCTCGGGAGGGGAGCGTGCAAGTGAGCAGAAAGAGAAAGTGGTAGTGTAAACATTGCGGCCAGATTCAGCTCTCATGAGAGATTTCCCTCTCAATAAAACGAGAGCACTTCCGTCTTCCCTTCCCTTTCCTCCATGTCTGAACCCCTTTTCTCCTTCTCTTGCTCTCTCTCTCACTTTCAGAGTCCGTGTGCTAAATAAAGCAGCTGTTGACGGGATGAATCCAAAAATTCTGACAAGACAATAGAAACCAAAGACGGTGGGATGGCCCTGTGTGTGTTTGCGGTGTGTGTGCGTGCGTGCGCGTGCGTGTTTATCTAGTGAGAGTCAATGCTTTCACCAAAGTGTGTGTGTGTGTGTGTGTGTGTGTGCGCGCGCGCTTCGAACCTCTTTTCCCCGAAAGCATGTGACACGCGCTGAGAGGGGCGGCTCCCGTGAGGCTAGGCACCGTGTCACTGTATCGGTTCTTAACGGCCAGTCGCAGCGAGCAGCTCTTCTTCCTCCACTTTTAAAACCTTTCACCTAATTAACGTGTTTTATGAACACTTTAACCTCCGTTTCTTCTTGCATTTATACTTTTACAACTTCATACCATGTGGATGCATTTTAACCCCGGAGTAGATAAGGTAAGAAAAGATAAGATACCGTGTACTACCGTTTATATTGCCTTTAGGTAACTGGTATATAATAAGAGGATACCCTATCGATAAATTGAGCTTCACCAGTTGATTTACTATGGGATCTGTGGTTCAGTAAAGTGACAGAGTTCAGACTTTGTTCCAGTGGAGAAATGATTCAAACGTTCTTTACTTTTAATTTTACCACAATGGATTTTTCAAGGCTATTGTATATATTTGTTTGTGTTTAAGCACAGTTACAACCTCAGAGACGAGGTTGTGTAGCTCTTAGAGACGAGGTTGTGTAGCTCAGAGACGAGGTTGTGTAGCTCAGAGACGAGGTTGTGTAGCTCAGAGACGAGGGTGTGTACCTCAGAGACGAGGTTGTGTTCCTCTTAGAGACGAGGTTGTGTGTGTGCGTGTGTGTGTGTGTGTATGTGTGTGTGTGTGTGTGTGTGTGTGTGTGTGTGTGTGTGTGTGTGTGTGTGTGTGTGTGTGTGTGTGTGTTCCTGAAGGCTACCTTCGATTACCCTGAAAGCACGTGACGGCAGAGAGGGGCGGGTCCTGTGAGTTGCGAGGCTATAAAGTTCCTTCCTGGACCTCGTTGTTCGAGGCTGCGTCGTCGTCCAGTGAGCTGCACCTCACTGTTCGAGGCTACATTATGGAAGTAAATCTGTGCCATCGGGTTTTGAAAATAAAAACACATTGAATTATAAGCACTGAATATTTATGCATTGAAATAACCTATCTGAATTGTTTGCCTCTGAATTTAACTCTTTACATTTTCAATTTATCATATTCACCTTTATTTTTCAATGTTAAAAAATTCAACGTTGAAAAATTCAACGTTAAAATATTCAACTCAAATATTTTCAACGTCCCAAAATTCAGTCCGCCAAAGTCACCATCAAAATTCAATGTACGAAATTCAGTGTTAACATCCGGGGACCCATGAAAGAGCAATCGATCCTAGATGCTAGATCGCGGTCAAACGAGTGGGCGCGTCATTCTCGTTGGATACCTGATTCACGCGGGAAGGCATAACAGATTTAGCCATGTCCAACGGAAACAGCAGCAGTAATGGTGCTTCGGTGAGTACATTTTTCTATCTATATATATAAATAAAACAGTCTTGCCCACTCCACAGTACACCCGAGGTAAATCAATTATAATGCCAGACTATTGATGTAATTGTCTGTGTTGATAGAATAATGTTCGATATTAAATTAACCTCGCATCGCATGAATCATCGCACTGTTTTATTAGCAGGCTAGCATTGCCCTTTGACTTGCGATAGCCTAGCACGAGCGAACTCTGCAACTAGAAGGACTGAATGAAATGTGTTAAACTGTTTCCAATGATAAAGAACACCAACACCATTCTGTGTATTTATTATGACAGGGCAGCAATGTCAGTCAGGGTGAAATCGTGGATTCAGCAAGGCGATTGCTGGATTTAATTACGTCCGCTGAAAGACAACGGTGAGCCGATGTCATAGATGTGAGGTTTTGTGTTAAACTGCAATTCATGTAGGCCTATATGGCATACTTACTTCTACATTCTCGATCTATCGGATACGATCTTGCAGAGAACCGAGGCAGGTCGATGACAATGGGCGTTCAGCCCCAAAGCCCGCCTCGCTTCAGATGGAAATGACCAGGTAAAGGCTTCAAAGAAAATAATTAGCTTTTTTAAAAGCAACTCTATGCATACTTACTTTGTCGTGCTGTCAATTTGTAGTCACATTTTTACCTGCTACTTACAGTAAGTAATGATATACTGTACATAGTGTAGTGTAGCATTCTCTGCTTCTTACTAATATTGCAGACAATCTATATGCTTTTTTGTGACCATTCAGTGAATTTCAGATTCAGAGTAAAGACCTGTTTTGAAGGTTCAATCATTGCCTGTTACACTTTACTGAAACCTGATGAGTATACAATATAGTGCAGTTTTTTTTTCATGCAAGACAATGTTCAATTATAAATATGTCCGATTTTTTAATGCAGTAAGAAAACACTAACAATGTGTTTTATATTCTAACACTCTTATTTTCTATAGGTCATTTCCAGGGATGTTCACCAAGGCCAGAGGAAAGAGGCACTTTCCCACCCCAACACTTGTCCCAGCCAAGAAGTTGAAGCCATTAGAGGTGGCTTTCTATTTGCTTCCAAAGCAGTGTGAGAAGACCCCGAAGGAGGGGGACCAAATCCTCCATCTCCAAGCAGGGTTAGGCCGCAGGACTGCTCACCTGGATGAAGCTTCAACACACGAAGAGGTATTCAAATACTATTAGTAATTTAGTCTTGCTATACAACAAAAGAGTCAATATGATGAATTGAATCATCAGTTTGATAAAAGCAGAACAGTGATGAAATAATGTGTGTCGTCAAACACTATAGAAGAACATTGTGAGCGTGGGCATTGAGCGGGTTGCAAAACTAAACTGAAAATATCAAAAGCAAAAAACAGTGGATTCATATGTTTGAGTTAAATATGTCTTTTCTCCTCTGCCTGCAGTGTGCTTCAAGGCTCTTTAACGTGCAGTGTGGCACTTGTTAAAGATCACCCTAAAGGCCATATGTCAACTCGTTTTGTAGACAGAAGGCCTGATATCTAACTCCAATGCAATTTTCTGTAGTTGAATAGTCTAATATCTCTGTGACTGAGAAATCCTGAGTCGAGGACAGCCCTAATAACGGCACCAGAAATTATATATTCATGTTTTTTTTTTTATTGCTTTCTTTTATTGATTTTGATTTTGCCATTGGTTTAACCAAGCTATCCTTGTTTCAGAGTGTTAAGCTTCAATACATTTGTATAATTTTTACTTGCAGCTATGTGAGGCCCTAAACATTCTTTTTCCCAAACTGCGGAATGTTTCCGGTGGGTGGCTGGTTTATAAAGCTTCAGGTAGGCCAACACAAGTGTGTTTTGTTTTGCTCATTAATTTAAAAAAGTACATATTCAGCAGCTAACTGCATATTATGCAATGCAAACTTTTAATTATTTCTTACAGATTGTACCCAAATAATCAAAATATACTCTTCAAACTCATTTATGTAAATGTATTATTAAAATGATCTATGTTGAATTTGAATATTTTATTTACTTTGTGTTTGAAAAGTAAAAGAGACAGGTGAACTCTTCAGACTGGACTGTATTCACACAAAGAGTCTAGTCAATTGGCCTTAAAATATATTTTATACATTGTTGACCATTTCTAATCAAATTTTCCTATGCAATATTTTCTACAGCTGGATGGGGTTGCCGAAAAATCACGCTTGTGCCTCCTGAAGATAGTGGCTATTCAGGCAGGATCCTGAAGTTTGCAAGTCGTGGGGCCAAAAATCTCTTCATAGCCCCAATTCAGGAAGAACTGAGCACAAGTCCCCTACAGTTGGATGACGAGTCTTTCAGGAACGTGCCGAAAGCAGACTGTCAGAAGTGTGGACTACCAGTTCCGCTTCCACTCCTGACAGAACACATCAAAACATGTGATGTCATTGATGATATAGTCATTGAAGAGAGGGAAAGTAAGAATTATTACTTCTCTCCATCTGCTTCTAAATATCTGGGCGGTATGAATGCCTAGTTTGATTGCGCCCTAAGATAGCATATTATATAGCATTTTTAAAACAAAATAATTCTGAATCCTTTGGTTCTATAATAACAGTGTTCTTGCTTGTAACTTCAATTTCTCAACAGCAGATATGCAGGAATGTCCTGTGTGCACACAAATCTTCCCAACAGATTTTATTGAGGCACACGCTTCGGCCTGCGGGGAGAGGTATCCATTTACTTGTTTGTCCTTTTTCTCTCACCAACAATTTTCTACTCTTTGTGCAAGTGTAACACAAAATATTTGTATGTGGCTAGTGCAGGGAATGAGATGCATGCAAGTACGATCAGTGAGGAAGAAGCAGCTATACCTGGAACATCCGGAGGAGATAGAGATAGAGATGGAGGTGAGGATGCTTAGGCCCGTGTTCTCTGAATGCCATTCCCCTCTGCCCCATTGAATCTTTTTTTTATTTTTCTTATTAGGCTGGTTCACCATTGCTGACCCCGCCAAGGCCATAGCGCAGTGTGTGGAGAATCATCTCAGCCTTCACAAGGAGGAGAATCCATTGCAGCTAACCATGGACATAAGAAGTAGTCCTACCGAACAGGACATGGCCCTGATCTCCTTTTACAAGCCGCCAAATGTGGAATGGGGACGACCCCTGAACTGCAGACTTGAAGGTTGCTCCAACATCAAGTTTCAGTTGTCAAATTAATATTTTCAAGTATTTCCTTTATCTTTATTCTGTCAAACTGTTTCACAGGAGATACTGCTATTGGCCAGGGTGTGACTCGCTTTTTTTTGTCCTCCTGCATTGAAAAGCTGAAGTCTGGATTTTCCATAAATTTTGGTATGCAATTTAGGTGTATGGCATCCTTTTAAATGCTCTATTTGTTTAATGTTTATTTCAGGTGGGATAATAACGGGGGAGTCCAGTTCAGCACAGACAGTACTAACACATGTTTTTATTTAATGTATTTTTATGTGTTGAACAGCAAATGCCGATGTAACGCGGCTTTTTGATGGCGAGCCTGGCCATTTGGTCCCATCAGCCTCTCATTTCTTGTCGAAAGTGACTTGTTCATGGTGGCGGGGAGAATGCTAGGCCACTCTTTCCTTCACGGAGGACCATCCTTGTCTGGACTCAGCCCTGCTGTTGTTCATGTACTGCTTGGTGGGAGTCCTGAAACGGCAACTCTAACTTTGGAGGATTGTCCAGACCTGGACATCAGAGAATTAATAAGGCTTGTAAGTTGACGGTATAATCCTGGGAAAGACCAATTAGAACACAGCAGCATTTATCATTGCTGTGATGTGTTATAGCCAGTACTTTTTAAAAGGGCACATAGTACCTAGCATTACTCAACTTTGTATCCTAATTTGCTTATTGTGCTTCTGCCTTAAAGCTCGGAGGAGAATCCACACTATCGGAGAAGGATGCAGCAAGTGTCCAGGAATTGGCCTACGCCTGGGACCTTCCATCCATAACTGAGACCAATAGGAGATGGATTTTTGAGAAGTTATTGATCCATGCTGTGAGTGAAAGTTTGAGAAATGTTTGCTTCCAAAATTACAAGTGGCAATTCTTCTTTTCTAAAATCTGAGTTATGTGCACATTGTTTATCTGTCGCACAACATTAGGCAAAATTATTCTGGTTAATTTATAACCAAGGAAACAAAGTGTCACGGTTTATGTAAAATGTTTTACTTCGTATTTGTCAAATTATTTTCCTGGAAACATAAAATATGGTGGAGTCACTGGTCAGTAATAAATGCAAAAGTGGTTTTATCACTAAACTGGAGGACACAGTATCATGTTACTTAATTCCCTTGTGGATAGACACATAACAAATGTATATTAATGTTATTATATTCTTAAATTGTCTTTTTCCAATCATTGACTCTCAGATATTGCTTTGAGATGAGGTATTTTATATGTTATACCCTGTCTTGTTACTATAAACAGGTTATCGGCCGTGTCACAAGACAAATAAAACAGCTCAGGCGAGGTCTCAAAGAAACCCCAATGTGGACAGTACTGACCCAACGACCTGACACAGTGGACAGGCTTCTCCCAAAAGAGGGATCTGGGAATATAAACTCTGAGGTACATTTTTATTAGTGATGTTTTATCAAAGACCTACAAAAGAGCACAAAAGTGATATGCAATACAATTATGATAAAGAATTGCAAGGTTCCCACAGTCATGAAATTCATGACTGTTCATGTCATGCCATACAATTAGAAAAACTATTCTCAAGGCCTGGAAATGTTGTGGAATTAAATGAATGTTGAGGAGAAAGGTTATTATTAACACTGTTTTTGGCTGTTTGTCCTCATCTTCTCATCCTCCGGGAGTAAGTCTTATAATATTGCACTTTAATGGATATATAGAGCTTCCTATTAAAAACTATTCATATCAAGTAATTGAAATGGTGTATAATATTTTTTAAATTTCATGAACAACTTTTGAACATTCATTGATAAAATTGTGTCGTAACCCTGGATTTTTCAATTAAGGTACTTCTTCAGCGAATCACTTGGCCCCGTGAGGACGACGAAGACGCAGATTATTCAGCCGCCACGATATGCTGCATTACAGGCTATCTTCGACAGTTCATTGCTCATGGTAGGTTTACACAATGCATTTGAAAGTACTATTAAAATGTTATTTGGCTACATATATGTTTAGTATTTACTTCCCATTTAGGTGAATTGTTTTTCATTGTAATGTTGTTTTGAGCTCATTTAGATATTTTTGGTGAATTTCATTGTTTAATCTCCTCCATAGCTACACCAACCGAATTGACTGATCTGGTCAAATTTTGGACTGGATGGGAGATCCTTCCAAGGAGCCTCTCAGGCGAAGTAGTCACTGGCAGATACCCCACAGCCTCCACCTGCTTTGAGGCCTTGCGGGTCCCAGGGCATTACAAAGATTATACATCTTTCAGAACTGATGTTCTGGCCAGCATTTCATCGTGCCAAACAGGATTTGGTCTGGTGTGACCAAAGACTTTCACAGATTCTTGGGACGAACAGAGAAACTAGCTGCTGTTTCATTTGGGTTGGAGCCAACACACATCTAATCAGGCTGATGGAATATTGCAATCTGACAAAAGAACACACACTCTTACACACACACACACACATACACACACAAAAACAAACGTACACACAAACTCATACAAACACACACACACACACTCTAGATTTCTAGATATTATTTGATTTTGGATGTTACATTATCCACCAGTTATGCTTTTTTGAGTTTTGTTTTAACATTTCAGATGGTTACGTTTCACTGAGTGTTGAGCCCTATGTTACTGTCAAACGGATCAGTGAAAACTGTCAGTTTGACCCCGTTTGAAGCATAACATCTATAAATAAATGGTTGATATCATTTTTTTGCTTTATAATTATTACTTTTCCTAATTTAATGACCACTGGCAAACACAAAAAGTGCAATAGTTCTTCCTCTGTTATATCCAGTATTACTACACAGCCTAGGCTCTGTAAACTGGTATGTTAACAGGCCCACCGTAGCTAGCAACATGCCTGTTTACTAGGGCTGTAACGATACACCAACTCACGATTCGGTTTGTATCACGATTTTTGACCCACGGTTCGATACAGCCCACAATCTTTTTTAAATTAAAAAGCATTTTATTTAAACAACGCTTATATAACAATTAACTTAATGTAACATTTAATAACAAATCATTTGGAACACTGAACAGATTCGAACAGAAAGAATACTATTAAAGTATAGCTAAATTAATTAATAAATGACCAAAGATTGCAGTTGGAGGATGCTTGCACAGATTCGAACAGAAAGAATACTATTAAAGTATAGCTAAATTAATTAATAAATAACCAAAGATTGCAGTTGGAGGATACTTGCAGGTAGGCAAAAACCCTCAACTAGTTTGGTTGTTTAGTCAAATATCCTATAAGCGCTTCTTATTAGGCTATGTAGCTAAAAATAATGACATAATCAGGCCGTATAGAATGCAACATGTTTAATAGCCTAACTTTCAATAGAGGCGAAAAAACATGAACGTCATGAACGTCGCGAGGCATAGCGTTACGAGTAGCCTATGTTTGTGCGCGACAATGGCAGTGTGCGTATGTTTGTGTGTGAGTGACGTCAGCGAGTGAGGACGAGCGAGGAGAGCGAGCGGTAGCGTGTGTGTCTAGTGAAGAAGCGAACGAGTCCGGTAGAATAAAGTACCCATCCTGTCAATAATCGGTGGCCGCTTCATTCCGACCTATAAGCAGACCAACTGCCGGTCAAATCACACAAAACAATAGAGACAGCGATCACACAGGCAATTTTTTTCGTGCTTGGCCCACTCTGGATAAATGTCGTTCATATCGCATGAGGACTTTGACGGCTGTGGAGAAGTACAATCCTTCGTAGCCACGGAGAGCTGTCATCACAGAGAGGGCATCTCGTCGCATACTTACGGCATCGATAGGAGGGGGCGTTGTCAGCAGACTATTATTTCAACAAATTATTAGCAAATTTCAATCAGACAATTTGACCGGAGAGTTAGAAAGGGCGTATCGTGCTTCTGCCTCCTCACACCGAGACAGGTTCGTGGCTGTTTACAGAGGCTGTGTAGTAAATCTGGATTTTTTTTATTCAGGGAACACAAAGTATGTACAGTTTCTCCTAAATCAGTGTTCACATCAAAGCTTTGACAACATCCATTAGGTTTTACACAATTTGGCTTTAAAAAAAAGAGTGAACGTAAACTGTTAAATGTTTCAACAGCCCTCATCTATAAATTAGAGGGGAAAAAGCAAGCCAGTTTAAAATTGTGTTAACAAAAGTGTAAAACTCAAAATATTTACATTTCTTTTTCACCTTTTATAAATGTTATTTGATTTGCATGGCAAGTTATCACAACTGTTGAAATGAGGTAAGTCAAGAAGGCCACGGGAGATGGTTTGAAATGTTTTTTTTTTCCCGCTCCACATCAAGATCATTCCAGTCCAGACGTAATGACGACCTTCATCTTTTGGAGCCCGCTAACAAAACCAACGGGCCTCATTAATGTGGGCAGTCCAGCGATAAACGATTTGCTCCGATACAAAAAAATGACAGTTACATGACAGACATGGCCTATTTAAGCCAGGTTGAGTTGGTTTATGTCTCTATGCAAATCTCAATTCAGTTCTTTCACAGGGAAAGAAATTGTTCACAAAACTGAACAGTGGCAATGTAAATATCACAGCCAAAGGACTGGGATGCAGCTCTTGGGTTAACTGCATGTCTCAAAGATGTCATTTGGTCATCAGTCAGCGGGCATTCTGTTTCTGGGACAATGATGCCTGAGTGGTCATCACGGGGAAGTCCACTGTTTTCCCACTCAATTTCTGGAATGTCCATACCCTAAAAACAGAATAATTTTGAATTTCATGCAGTATTATCTGGATAAACAGTGGGCACATTTTCACATATGTCTTCTTGGATTCTAATTTAATTGCTTAAACACGAGAACCAGACTACTCATTAAAATCACATATTTTGCACGTACCTCTGTGTTATCTGGGCCAGGAATCGGGTGATGTGCATGACCCAGCACCCACAGTTGGTTAGGGGTCATCTGGCTCTCTGTTCTAATAGGATGATTGTCCCAACCACTGCGAAAAGTGTCAAGGTCATCCTGCAGGCGTGGAAGGAACACAAAGTGGCAGCAGAAGAGGTGTGTAGCATTGTCAATGCTGAGGAAGCCCTCCTCTTCAAGGTAGTGGAGAGCATCGTAGTAAATGTTGGTTACAGCTACCCACAGGTCTCTCCACAGCCGCTCAATCCTGTAAAATTATGAAAATTAACTAGTATTAATGTCATATTAAAAAAGACCTTCCACTCAACTTCTTGCATCCCCAAATCAACAGGAAACATTGATTGTCATGTATTTATTTTTTAAATATATTCCTGATGTGACCTTTCTTTATACTGTGTTTATGCATACAATTTAATTATAGTTACATACTGCGTTTGTACCCAAATGTGACATCAGTGGGGTGGCAGCTGTTAATTAGCATTATTTATTCTGTTGAACAAACCTTTGGTTGTGAACACTCTTCCCAGATATAAAGCTGCTCCTCCCAGTGCCACGGACTGTAAACATGAGTCGTGCAACATCCACGTTTTCCACCCCATGATCACCACGTACCCTACGATAGACAAAAACATACAGTTCCTGTACTATTGATTACAGTATATTGGTTGGATATTAAAACAGTGCAACAAGAGTGGTTGAGCATCTGAATAAAAAAAACAGTTCAAGTCTAAAATTATTGTTGTGGGATAGTAGTGTTGGGCACTGTTGTACTCAGGTTGAAAAAGTATTCAGAACTACTACAGTAAAAATTTGTATTATGAAATTGATGTGTTTAAAAGTATTGAAGTATTAAAAGTCGTGGTTTGTTCCCTCTAACAGAGTTTTTATATAAGGTTCTTACCTACTTTTCAATGAAAATTCAAAACTTTACTGTCATGTTCCATGACTTCATTCAATTTAAAATATGTAGGCACATAAACCGATTACAGGGCACAATAGGAGATGGTGAGGAAGAGAAAAGTGAAAGAGTAGAGGAAAAATCAGGGTACAAATACATTTTTACTTAAGTACAGCACTTGAGTAAATGGACGTAGTTACTTTCTTCCACTGGTTGTACTGTACTATAAAAAATAAATTCAAAAAGTAAAATTTAAAGTATACATTTACCTGAGAGGAAACCCAAACTTCTCAACAGATTGTTGGAAGAAAGCCAGGGTAGTTGATGCTAGGTTGTTGGAGGCTGCACCAAGATACATTATCTGCAGCACAAATGCAATTACATCCTATGAGAAACTCAACTATTTAATGATTATAAAAATGTGTACACTTTGTCCTGACAACTGTGTTTACCTTACGGGAAAATCCATCAATGCCGCCAAAGATAACAATGTTGTAGCTGAAAGGTAAAAGGCAGAATTTGTCAACTGTACATTCTGCAAGTATGAAAAAGTGTTAAAATAGAGAACAGAACAGTTGCTTACATTGCTTAAGGTCAAAAACATCTTAATTCACTTGCATTTTTTTTTACAAATAATTACCGAATCAATTTATGGTTTGTGTCGATATGAATCAACGACTGGGGACCTGGAACTGAATAGGTCCGTCGAGCAATACATCCTAAATGGACCATTCGGGAGATGACACCAGTGGTGTCAACACGGTGCATGGACGCTCGGACACGGTTATACTGCACCCTCAGTCCTCTGGCTTGCAGAAGTCCCTTCACCATTCGGTATCCAGAGTGAGGCTGTCGGGATTTTATCTCGCTCACACACTGGTCCAGCTCTGCATCTGACATGGTGCTGTATAGTGCCTTTACTGAGAGATCATACTCAGCCATGCGCCGGTAAACTGTCCTTCTTGACATCCCCAAGAGTTTGGCAATACAAGGGACCGACAGATTAAGTTCGAGAAGTTGGCGAAGGTAGTCTGGGGATATGACCATTCGCTGGCGCCCAGCTGGCCCTTCCTCAAACTGCAAAACTGAAACATGTTGCTTCCTTTTTTCTTTTTCTAAATTGATTTCACTGTATAGCTGTGTTAGTGCATCTAAAATTGATGGACAAACAGCAATTTCAGAGGATGCAGCATTTAAAAACACAAGTTCTTGTGTGCAAGTGAACTCCAAGTAGTCCAGATCCAGAGGCATGCGACCCAGAATATGTTCCAATCGAGAACGGAGTCTTTCTAACAGGTGACTAAGCAGCATTTCCTAAGAGAAGGAGAAAAAAGAATATGTAATGTAAACCAGCAATAGATAAAAAACTTATGACTTTAAGAACAGTCTATATTTCAATTGATGCATCTACAGCTGAAATCTGCTGCAGTCATAGACCTAAATATTAATCAATAAAAGCTATGGAAGTAAATCTGTGCCATCGGATTTTGAAAATAAAGACCCATTGAATTCTAAGCACTGAATATTTATGCATTGAAATAACCTATCTCAAAATAAAATGTTTGTATTAATGGATATTTGGAATAATTATTAGCTATTGCATATATAAACCCACACATGCATAATCCCATTCACAAATATATACAAGTTTTAACAATTCTTGCTACACTTTTATTTAGTTATTTATTTAGTTTAATTGAGTATTTATGTTTTTTCTTGAAGTTTTACATTACATACATTGCACATATTGTACCCCTGAAATCATCAATATATACGTTATAAACAGCATAAACAATGTACATGGGGTGAGTAGTGGTGTAAAATAACGTGAATCTGCAGTGGGAGCATTATTTGATAGAGGCAATTGGTCTATCCACAATACTGTGTAACGTGCGATGGTGTAGGTCAGGGTTAGCATGAAGGAGGCAACATGCGAGAGTCTCCTCACGGTACTTTTAGTATACTATAAGCTTTTCACCATACCACGCCAGGTCTCCACAGCACTATATATATTTAACACACAGGTGGAAAGTCTTAATATGAGTTATTACTAAATAACTCATATCAAAAAGGGAGACTTCGATCGTATATTGCTGTTTATTCTAGCAGAGCGGAAGAGCACGCACTACTTCACTCCACGTTATCTCGTATAACCAAACAAAAGAGGGCGGCGCCCCCTAGTGGCGCTACACATTTTAAACCTGACTGTTAAACTGTACCCCTGAAATCTTCAATAAAGACGTTATAAACCAGCATCAAAGTATGCCCGTTGACTTGCGCTAGCCTAGTCTCCAATGATAAAGATCACCAAGGCTAACTTGAGAATCAGGTCCTATGTCCAAAATTCCGAACTACCCCTATTTTTCAATTCGACGTCCTTCTTATGTACAAGTGTCCGTTAGTATTGTCCATTGCTGAATCTTACAGAAACAACCCATACTAATGGCATATATATATAGAAAAATGGACTCACCGAAGCACCATTACTGCTGCTGTTTCCGTTGGACATGGCTAAATCTGTTATGCCTTCCCGCGTGAGAATCAGGTATCCAACGAGAATGACGCGCCCACTCGTTTGACCGCGATCTAGCATCTAGGATCGATTGCTCTTTCTTGGGTCCCCGGATGTTAACACTGAATTTCGTACATTGAATTTTGATGGTGACTTTGGCGGACTGAATTTTGGGACGTTGAAAATATTTGAGTTGAATATTTTAACGTTGAATTTTTTGCCGTTGAATTTTTTAACATTGAAAAATAAAGGTGAATATGATAAATTGAAAATGTAAAGAGTTAAATTCAGAGGCAAAAAATTCAGATAGGTTATTTCAATGCATAAATATTCAGTGCTTATAATTCAATGTGTTTTTATTTTCAAAACCCGATGGCACAGATTTACTTCCATACTACATCCTTCTCCGCGTTAAGGACCCTCAACTCGATCTTTCTCGAATTCCAAACCTTTTCTCTGACTAACCTGTTTTAGAAACTCTTCAACATCCGTTCCTTCACTGGCATTTTTACTTTCATAACTTTCATAAGTTATGAAACCGTTAGGGGTGGAACGCATTTGAATCACGTAATAGAAAATACGATTAATACGAAAGAAATATTTCTTTTACATTGTAGGATAATTGTTATAATATTTATTATATGGTTCATACTGCCTTCTTTTAAAGGCATTGCTTGTTTAAATAACAAAGTATAAGTGATTAAATACAGAAGCAATGCTTTTTATACACAGTACAAGACATTTATAAATTCATAAAATAACATTGTTTTCAAGCTAAATCTTTTTTCTGCAATGAACGTCAATGTTATGTTATTACTTAAATGAAATAGGAGAAAATAAATTAGAAATATAAAGTGCAGCTCGTTCCGTTGATTTTTTTTTGGGGGGGGGTTCGGAGGAACGAGGTTGTAGTTTAGGTTCAGCTCTGGTCTCTTGTAGTAGAGCTGGCCCATGTGAGGTCATGATAACAGCTGACTGATATAAAGATATAACAGCTTATTGTTAGTGTGATGGTTTAGAGCAGGATAACAGCTGGCTGAGATAAAGATATAACAGCTTATCGTTAGTGTGATGGTTTAGAGCAGGATAACAGCTGACTGATATAAAGTTATAACAGATTATCATTAGTGTGATGGTTTAGAGCAGGCTAACAGCTGGCTGATATAAAAGTTATAACAGCTTATTGTTATGGTGCGTTCTTGAATCCTCGGACGCCAGCCTTCGGAGTTGCACTTTTGACGTAATTTCCGATCTCGGAGCATTTATAGAGCTCGTAAGTCTGCCCCTTCCGGTAGACCCCCATTGGACCTATGAGATCGGAAAATATGAATGGGTTTCAATGGAGAGAAAGTAATTATTTTCTGTTCCCAGTCTATATATGCCCTGGATTACACATATGTTGTTTGTGGATTTAATTGATTATTTTTCATGTCAAGAGTTTGACCGTTTATTGTGCAATTATTCAGTTAAAGGCTGTAGAGAAAACACAATGAGAAAGACTACATGTCTCGTATGTGACGTCACGCTCCCTGCGACTGGCTTGGACAAGACCGACAATCTCCCCACCGGCATAACTGAATCTCTACCCATGCCCCGACTTATAGTGGTTTCCCCCTCCTTCGATGCTGTTATGCTCCCTTTGGAAAAAAGCGGTGAAGCGGAGCAGAGGGATCGCCATGTCTGTAACAGAGTGGTGGGGACGGATATCATTCACGTCGAGAACAGCGAGGGGCTGTAGATCACAAAGCGGCCTCACACAAAGCCTAACATTATCAAACTTCTTCCCGAATTGTTTTTGTTTTTTCTTTGCATGAAAAATTGGGATTCTATTTTGTTATTGTGTGTTTGATATATTGTATTGTACAACATGTTATAGTACATCTACAGAGACGTTTAGTATATTAGGGTTACAATATACAGTCCTGAACCAGAGGGCGGTACAGCCTCCCTCCGTGTCTCATGGCCTCTTGGTCCCGTTAAGAAACCCTTCACAGAGCTTCTTCTGTAGAGACCGATGATGAGCTGGAGAGCAGTTTGTCCTAACAGTACCAATGTCCCATCACGTGTGTGTGTGTGTGTGTGTGTGTGCGTGTGCGTGTGCGTGTGCGTGTGCGTGTGTGTGTGTGCGTGTGTGTGTATTCTCCACAAACAACACCAGGAGAGGTCAAAGGTTACCAGTGCTCAGTATGTACAGCAGCCTCAAACAGAGCTGATCAAGGTGACTCAATGTCCACCAAGACATCTGACTTCAGCTCTACATGAACATTAGAAAACATCTCTTGTGGAGCTAACAGCCTGCAGGCTTCCCTCTTTAGACCAGCGGACGTGAATCCAGGACAGATGCTTCTGATGTCCTCAGAGAGTTCAGAGTTAAGTTCTCCTTGATGTTTGTTCTGTTCCAGAGGGCTGAGGAGAACGCACACGCCTGTAGAACTGTGTTAATGTTCTTTCTCGTTTCTGAACATTTACCTTATGCTTTGGTTAACACCTGAATCTGTTCTTCAACGGATCCTCCTTTCCTTCCTTTTGTGCTTTTATATTTTCCTATGACACGGGGCAGCACATGTTTTCATCACGGAGAAACTAAGGTACAGCTCACTAAATGTCATGTTTTCTTTAGATTATTGGTCGGATATTCTTAAAGTGTTTCCAGGTTCCTGCTGTAAAAGAGACATTGATCTCAGAGAGAGAACCTGTCTGAATAAAGGAATATGGGTCAGAACATCATCACTAGTTCCACCGTGTTGAGGGCGTTTCCTATGGAACCTCTGGTCCAGGAACCCTTATTGTGGAAGTTCATTCTGTACTGCAGTGAGGTCAGATTGGTGGTGTTGTGGGCTTTTATTGTGGAGGTTCAGTCTGTACTGGATTCAGGTCAGTTTGGTTCATGTAGTAGACATTTATAGTGGAGGTTCAGTCTGTACTGCAGTGAGGTCAGGTTAGTGGCGTGGTGGGCTTTTATTGTGGAGTTTTCAAGGACTTCACTCCACCTCTAGAGCGAGCCCTGAAACAATAAACTATGTTAACAGAAGATGAAAAGTATAGCAGGCTCCTACACAGACGATGGACACAGACAAGTTGGTTGTGATCAGACTCGACTGGTACTGATGTGGAGAAGATAAATATAATGTCTGTTTGTGTATGTATGTGTGTGTGTGTATGTGTGTGTTCTCCACAGACAACACCAGGAGAGGTCAAAGGTTACCAGTGCTCAGTCTGAACAGCAGCATCGAACAGGGCTGATCAAGGTGTGTAAATGTCCACCAAGAAATTTGACTTCAGCTCTACAAGAACATCAGAAAGCATCTCTTGTGGTGCTCATAGTCTCCAGGCTTCCCTCTTTAGACCAGCGGATGTGAATCCAGGACAGATGCTTCAGATGTCCTCAGTGAGTTCAGAGTTAAGTTCTCCTTGATGTTTGTTCTGTTCCAGAGGGCTGAGGAGAACGCACACGCTTTCCTAGACAAGGAGATGAAGAAGCTCTGGACGTATTTCTTCTCAAAGGACCCACAATGCTCAGAGAGTCAGAGGGAGGAGGAGGTGGATGGTAAGAACGAGGAGCAGAGGAGGCGCGCCATAGAGGGAGTGGTGGACATCACAAAGCTCTGCCTGATGGAGATGAACCAGGAGGAACTGGCCGACACAATGGAGGGGCCGTAAGAGACTCTTATCTTGAAAACAGAGAAGAAATACACATTTTGAAGAACAATAGGAGAATAATATTTGTTGTGTTCAGACTAAATGACACCAATGACATCTATTTCAGCGGTCTGAAACGCAACTGAGAAACCTAAAACGGAAGTGGCTTTGTGGGCGGATCTCTGGCGCTCTTGCTATTATACCGGCGGATAAATGACTCTTGCGCCCCACGCAAATCTAAAATGGGTTGGTCTGAATACCCGTAGGTGTGTTTTGGGCGTAACATGCAATAAACCAATGAGAGTGCCATCTCCCATCCCCTTTAAGAGCCATGAGCGCATTTGAACCTGAGGAGTTGATATTTTCACAGCGCCTTTGCAGTCTCCGGTGAGACAGATGCATGACCACATGAATTTCAAACTTCAAATGGCTCAGTTTATGGCCAAATAATATGGCCTATTTCACACATAAATTTTGGCAAAGCAAACTGATATGCGGTCCTGTGCCCGCAATTGTGGGTCTATTTAATGATGCGAGGCAATACATTGACAAACATTGTTTCTTACCAGTATTGTATACATTATCGTTATCAACTTGTGTTCATAATATGCATGTGTCCCCCCGTTAATATACATTGCCATGGACTGTATTATGCGTTATGTGTTTAGTTTGCGTGTGTTTAGACGGATAGGTGCACACACGCGTGCCGACTTTCATTCTTTCTTTTCAGCACTCTCTCACGGTAAAACAATGTTTTCTCACGATAGAATACTCATCATCCTAAAAGTTATGGGCTTGTACACGATGTCTGTGTCAAGAAAATATGTGTTTGCTGTACGGTGTTTGCGGATGCATTGATTTAAAAGTACAACTTATTACCGCTGTATCAGCTGTTCTTTCCCAAATAATTTAACCAACGTTATCATTTACCCTAAAACAAGATTTTGTTTTGGAAGGTTGGGATATGGTGTGCTCAAGTTTATTATGAGCCAAGCACAATGTGGGAAGGCAACCTATTGTAATTGTTAGTGTTTTTTTTAGGGTGCTAAGCACAAAGTGCGAAAGCAACCTATTCTAATTGTTAGTGTTTTTATTAGGGTGCCAAGCACAAAGTGCGAAGGCAGCCAATTGTAATCGTTAGTGTTTTTATTATTATTCCGCCACGTTTGACTTACACAGCCTAAACCGCTCGCACACAGCTGTAGAAGCTGACTCAAGATTAACAGAGAGCAAATATTACACTGATGGGCCCAAAGGTGGCGGTATAGCAACAGTCCAAAAATGCAAACTTTGGACAAACATGTCTCATAACCGCTTTGACGAGTCATGAAACTTTGTTCACACATGCATGTCCTCATGGTGCACAAATATGCCTGAAGAACCTATTACTTTATTTGGATAGATTTACGACTATCTTGAACTTTGTTAAAAAGACTAAATTCCCTAAGGAGGTTTCACTTAGACAAAAATCCATTAGCACATAACAGCTATGGACCAATGACGAGGTCTGTACAATAAAGATTGAAGCACCCAGGAGCCATTGACTTCTTAAAAGGGTGTGGTTTAAAATGAGTAAAGACTTAAATGCTTTTATCAACATTAAAATGGACTCCTATGGTCTTTCAATTAGGGCGTGGCATCGAAATGAGCGTGGCCTGTGACTAAAATAACCACAGTTCATAGACAAATGTTTGATTTGAGCGGGACCAACTTAGTCGCTGTTGGGGACCAAAGTTCCAACTGGTCAAGTAAAATGAAGTTGATTGACAAAACAAAATGGCCACCAGAGGCTCAAATTCTTCCAAAATTAACTTAATGCCAAAAGGCAAGGTTAACTTAAACCTATCATCATCAAACTTGGTGTAGTCAAAGGCACATGGGTCAAAATGAACCCCTCCAAGTTAGGGTTAGGGTTATCCTTTTCGGGCTATAGGGAGCGGTAGAACAATTACCGTATTGGTCCGAATATAAGACGACCCTGATTATAAGACGACACCCCGTTTTTCAACACAAACATTTAGAAAAAAAGATTTGCAGACCAGATTTGCAGAACAAAGAACTTCATTTTATTTTAAAATAACAATATTAAAAACACAGTGAATTAAACACTTGTTATATTAATGACAATAATAATAATGCCGGGAAAGGCCACGGCACTTTCAAGGCAAAATATGTACAGTATGATTCAATATTAATATCAAGCAATAATCAAGCAACATTGCGAACATTTTTAAATAACAGAGAAAATACAGGCCACATATTTAAAGTTAACTAAAATTCGCCAAACTTCTCCTGCGATGTCTCTCTATCCCACACACACATGTCCTCTGCCCGCTGTCATCGCTCCCCAGCTGCTCCGCTTCCACCGGCTCCTCCTGAAGCGCGTCATCCTCACTGCCGTCCAATGGAGATGCAACATTACCACGGATGATGCTCTGAGGGAACAGCATCCCATGCATGCAGGATCCATTCAGACAGTAGACGGACTGACGGCTTCTGTGTTTTCCCAGTCGGTGTGAGTGCGTGGTTGCCAGACAGGAGCCACTCTGTGTATTTCTTTCGCAGGTTATCCTTGAAAGGCTTGTCCACAACAACGTCCAACACCTGTAGCTGGCTTGTCATTCTGGTATGGTCACAAGATCACCGTTCATTGCTCGCACCTGACTTTTTACGGGCTCAGTCAGATGTCCGCGGAACACATCCAAAACGAGCATGTTCCTCCTCTTCCTCAGTCCCCCGTAGCGTGCGCCCCACACAACCTTTAGCCGGTCCACTACAAGCCCCGTCTCCATCCAGCCCTTCTCCTGGGCGCGCACGATATTGCCAGCTGGCATTGGGTCCTTTGACACTGTCTTACGCTTCAGAACGACATACGGGGAGAGTTTTATGCCATCAGCGAGACATGTCAACATGACAGTGACGCGGCTCTTCTCGTTGCCCGTTGATTTCACTAACAGACTTTTCTCCCTTTCTATGTACCGTCACCGATGTTCAGTGTTGCCACAGTTACCTTGAAAAGGTAATCAGATTACTGATTACTAGTTACTCCTTAAAATAGTAACTTAGTTACTTTACTGATTACTTGATTTTAAAAGTAACTAAGTTATATTACAAGTTACTTTATTAGTTACATTTAGCTTTAACACCCCCTGCCGCCTCAAAATAAAAAATTACAACCGGTTTTGCCAATAGTAACTTTTTGTCCCAACCCCTGTCAACAATGTTCTTCCAACCCCCCCCCCCCCCCCACCCCCCTCAACAATTCTGTGCAGGGGGCTGGTGGGGGAATTCAGGGGGGCCCATCAGTACCGCTTGTATATAGGGCCCAGAATTTGGTGCTACGGCCCTGGTCGCACACACTGACACACAGCTTTCAACCGCTTCCGCCAACTTTTGATGCGTAGACAAAATATCACTGCACACTTTACGGGGCGATCACCGGACGCATCTCCACGTGCGTGACGTAAACAGCGCGTTCTAGCGCTCGAGCTGCTCGGACCTCCCCGTGGGTTTAGTTCTCTGGCGATAACGTAGAGGCTCTCCCACGCGCTCTCTCAGCTGCCGTCGCTCAAGCGCAACACACACACACACACACACACACACACACACACACACACACACACACACACACAGCACCGCGCGACTAATTCCACCACTAATAACAGCTGGTGGCGCGGTCTCTGGAGAGTCAAGGTCGACACTCGCCTCTGATAGATTGAAGTCTTTGGAGACTTACGCTTCACACACACACGCACTCTCACACAAACAGACAGACAGACAGACAGACACACACACCACTCCATCGCTCTCAACGCCAATCGGTAATCCAGTTAAAAAAATAGTAACGCACAGTGACTTTGATGAGTAACTTTAATCTGATTACTGGTTTGGAAATAGTCACGCATTAGATTGATCGTTACTGAAAAAAAGTGGTCCGAGGCCAGTCACGCGTTACTAAATAATGCGTTGCTGGCATCACTGCCGATGTTGCCATGTCGAAATAAACGGGTGTATGATCAGCATCGCCGATCTGATCCAGTGGGTAGGGGTGCTTCTTCCTCAGCTTAATGACAAAGCGCTGAAATGAAAGCAGCTTCTCTCCGAAGTCTGACGGCAGGTGTTAGGCCAAACTCGTTCTCCGTCTCAGTGCCAGTCCATTACGCCGCATCATCCTACAACACCAGCCAATGCTGGCTTTAAATCCAGTGATGTCGAGCTCTCTGACGATTTCCAGGGCCTTAAGCTGGATGACAGCTCTGGTAATGGGCATTCTCCACTTCTTTTTTCCCTGACGTATTCAAAAACTCCCCGGTCAACCTCACTGAAACGACCACTTTGAGGACCACGGTAGGATTTGCGCTGACTGTTGGCATCTTTGAGACGCTGTTTTCGTGCTCGCCATCTTCTTACGTTACACTCCGTGACCCTGAACTTCTTGGCAGCTTGGCAGTTGTTACTTGACTCTGCCTTATTGACGACCGTTATTTAAAAATTGGCATCATAGCTCCTCCGCTGTTGTTGATTGACCTGACCCACTTTTGAGCCACTTGTCTCTAAATGGTCAGCCTGTCTTTCCATCTTTAAACACCGGTAACAGGCTGGTTGTTAAGGACGCTGGACTACTTCTTCCCGGAACCAATTTTTGGCGCCACCTGGGGCCGCGAATGTGCATTGCCATTTAAAGGGATAGGCGAAGAAGAGAAGCTGCGCTCTGAATACTAGACCCTGAATATAAGACAACCCGACTTTTTTGGACCTATTTCGAGGGGAAAAAGGCTGTCTTATATTCAGACCAATACGGAAACTGAAAATGCAACCTCTCCAAATTTTACCCAGATCGGGCGATAGGGGGAGCTATATCAATTAACTGAAAATGCAGGCTTTGGACGGACATGTTGTCTGACCTTTTTCTTCTACAGTCATGAATTCCTGTAGACATTTGTATCGCCTCATGTTGAGCAAATATGCCTAGGAAAGCCAGAACCTGTAACAAAAAGGTGGCTGGACATCCAAATTAGCCCAATCAATGATAGGTGACTAAAGGCGGGGTTAACTTGAGTCAATCATCACCAAACTTTGTGTATTTAAAGAAGCATAGGTCAAGGTTAACCGGGCTAAAGTTAATCAAAATAGGACTATAGGGGGCGCTAAAGCAATCAATTGAAAACTTTAAAGAATCATAACTCCTCAGCCTTTTGACGTACGGTCATGAAATTTTGTTCGCCCATCAACAGATCCAAGCTTATGCTATTCCAGCGTTGTCAACTGTATGCAAACAAAAGTCTTAATTGTCTTCGTTAAGGTCTTAATGGTCTGCGTCACAGTCTTGATGGTCTGACAGGGTCGTCATGGTCTGCGTCAGGGTCTTAATGGTCTGTTAGGGTCTTAATGGTCTGACAGGTTCTTATTGGTCGGCTTTAGGCTTGGGACCCGTGAAATGCTGCTTACAGCTTTTATTCATTATTATAATTGTCATCAAAAAGGAGAGGTGCAAAACAAGCATACATGAACTTGATGAAGAGCATGTATAACAGGAATTTTGTTTTCCTTCTACATTTGTGCTAATTGCTAATGATCTCTAGAGTGTGCGCGAGCAAGCGAAACGACAATGACAGCGCGTGAGACGAAGCAAGAGAATACTTCCATCACAATAGGCCTTTTTAATCATTGTTTAATCACTATTTAAGCATAGTCTGGGGCAAATATAATGAAAGATCAACCTATATTTAGCCGATTCAAGGTTACGATTATGGCTTTCACAGGGCAGCGCCCCTTACTCAAGATGCCTTCCCGCTCACCCGCATAAACTCAGTCGTACAAATAATTGTAATTCAAAAATTAAACCAGTGGTGATCAGACTGTCCAGATAGTTTTTTTTTTTTTTTTTGATTTTTCTTATTTTTACATGAGAGAAATGCGCTCCAGCAGAGTTTACGAATCGAAATCTCTGTGTTGGATCATGCCCCATGTTGGATCAGTCCAAAACCTTCATATTAATAAGATATACTATTGTTGACCAGTTGTCAATGTATTGATAAGCTGAAACAAGGATTATAATATAAAGATGTCACCAAACTTTCCGATATAGCCAAAATATATTGGTTTACTGTTCGCTTACAGCCTACAACTAAAAGATTAAAACCAATGTAAGCAGATAAGTGTAAAGATACCAGCAGGTCATGAGAGGGTTCCTCTAAGTAAACCCTTTTAAAGGTCTCTGGATCTTTTTTGGACAAAAGCTCTACTACATATTAAAGTGATAGGAAATAGGATTATTCTCTACACTAGATTGTTGATGATGGTTAATCTGCACGCATGAAACACGTCATAGAATAGACGCTATTCGTAATGTAGTCATTCGTAATGTCAAAGAAAATATTCTAACCACAAAAAAATCTGGCGTTAGCCTCAAGGGAGAGTGAGGGAAAAGCCAAAGTATATTCGAAAGTATATGGGATCGGCACAAAGCCACGTTACTATAAACTATGGAAGGTAAGCTGTGCTTATCTTAATTCACAAGGAACAAACTGTTGAATTTTGCTGTATGATAGGCATGTGTTTTTAGAATTATTGTTCTGAACTAGAAACAACATTTAAATGAACTATCAAGGTTGTTCGTTTGAAGGACTTTTTTTATGTTGTGAGTGAACAAGTTGAATCAACAAACAGTTTTAACTTTACCCCAATAAAGAAGAGTTGAATGAATCAACTATCGTGTTTGCTCATTGTCATTTCATAGTGCCTTTTTATTTCTCTTCCAGGGGAGCTTCGAAGGATCCGTTCTAAATTTGTGGACAGAGTCTCAGACCCAGTTATCAAAGGTCTCCTGGATGACCTTTTGCAGCAGAAAGTGTTCGTTACTGAGGAAAATGAATCTGTGATGGCCGATAGGACCAGAGCGGACCGAGCACGTCGTCTGATCGACATGGTGCTCGGTAAAGGGGCAAGTCACGTGATGATTGAAAGTATGAGGAAGAGGGACGAGCACTTATGCTGCACCCTGGGTCTGATCTCTTCTCCTGCTGGTGTGGGTGAGTTGTTACCATGAATCTACTTTTTAAAGAAACGGTCTCTGCCAGCTTTGTTTTGACAAGCGGGGAGCTTCTTTGTCCTTTAATCCACTGGGATCCAGTGATTCATTATCATCCACTCGGGATTGCATTTGTGTGGAATACATTTTACCTTTTTTGAGAGGTAGGGGTTTTACTTAGTGCTGCTGTATTCCCTGGCTCAATAGTGTTATTGCTAGTTTGACAGGATACCTTTTATAGTTTGGTAACCCTCACCTTAACCCCTGACACCCATTTTTAAAGTGGTAATACTAAATCTGTGTTTAGTATTACCCCTTCCAGACAGCACAAAATGGTGATCGACAAGCACAAAATGGTTTATTCCACCTCTGCACGTGGATTCCCCAAAACAGTAACGGGTAAGGGTTGAGTGACTGATTGATGGCCGCTAATGATGGAGCGCTAATTTTCACCACGATAGTCACGTCTTTCCCTCACATAAAATAAAAGAATCTTGGGAAAGGGAAGTGAATGACAACTGTGGACCAACTTCAGTCAAGTCGTAGCATTGGATTACTGGCAGTCAACATAGGAATATCCCAGAATCCCAAACTGTTGAGATCAATTCGCCTTTTCAACTCATAAATTAACTGGTGGAAGCTGGAAAGAACCAGCATATGATGGGAATGCGGGTTAGGTACTTCATATGCAAATGCTGAAAAATTGCTTTTTAGCTAAGGTACTTTAGCCGACCAGTGCTCCAGCACCAGGCCCTGCCAACACGTGCACCTGCCCTGACTGGGCCATGAGACCACTCACCGTGGGGCCTAGAACACGGGTCCCTCCGAGCTCCGGGCCCCAATGGGCCTGCACTGTGGTTACCTATAGTAACGCCTCTGGCTGTCTGTCACTATTGAGTATTTTGCCCTTCCTGCACTTGTGATCAATCATTGTAAAGTTTATGATTGTAAATGCATTTGGCCTTCTGGGTTCTTGTCTGTACTTGTGTTCTTGGGTCTTTGTGATACGTCATCTGTTGCAGTTCAGGTACTGTCCCAAGTTTGCATTTTGCAATGAATGGTCAAAAGTGTTTTTCTACGCACCCATTTTAACCAGGATGCACGGTTGGTATCTTGTAGGAACTTGGCAGCACAGATACCCCAGAATTCATTTTGGCATTTGAGCGAGGAGTGGCAAGCAGCAGAGCAGACCAAGAACGCAATGTTTTGGTATCCATTCAAATTCTATTGATTTGTCTTTCAGAACAAGTCAGGAATCAATCTGCTGGTCTGATTACGTCAGGCAGTAGTGACCGGGGGAGCTTGCCCGAGTCTGAGCTGTCCGGCCCTATGGACTTGAAGTCGTCCTTACCAGTTGACGGGCCTTGTAGCACGCTGGGTGAGTTCAAGTCTCCTAGTTGTAGGAGTCATTATTCTACCTGTATTACCCTCTATGTCATGGTTCGCTCACAAGATGAATACGTAGTTCATCTTTTTAACATTTTAAAACACGCTTTATTTGGCCCTAGGTCAAAGGTATGTGGCTTCCTAGAAAATCTGTTGGGGGTTCTGGGATACAAATTATAATCTACTATAAAGCTCATCATTAACCCTGTCAGGTAGAGGGCCAGAGAGAATTTATCAATGCTGACACGTCTTCTTGGCGAAATCACACAGCATAACTATTTTGCTTTTTGTGACTTTGGTTGGTCTCATTCCAGAATCGTTGGTGCTTACATGAATTACGTTGTTGAAACTAGTGTTTGTGTTTGGTGTGTCTAGTCTAACTCCGTATGTGGTCTGATGGCATGCCAGCACCCTAAGATTAGCTTTGATGTCGGGAGCCTTGGCCTCTAGTAGGAAAATAACCTTTGCTGGCTCGCTGTGTAATTTGACTTTACGTGTAACAGAGTCGCATAAGACCAGTCTTTTTACCCCCGTCTTGGATCATGACGTGAATCACTTAAAAAGGCAGTTGCTGGGGGTGGCAGTGCACAGGCTGTGAATACCTCAGGGGCTGTTTGCAGTCCTAGTTAGTGTGCCAAGCACAAAGTGCAAAGGCAACCTATTGCAATTGTTAGTTTTATTATTATTATTCCGCCACGTTTGACTTACACAGCCTGAACCGCTCGCACGCTTTTTATGAAACTTACTACAGCTGTAGAGGCTGACTCAAGATTAGAGAGCAAATATTGCACTAAATGCTCAACACCGTATTGACCTTACAACCTTTCTGCTCACCGACAAAGCCCTCCACAACGTGGCCCCCACTTATCTCCCCGACCTCCTCCAGGAGGACAGGCCCTGGTCTTCACCGTCCCGACCTCCTGCCTCAGCACCATGGGTGCTAGGGCTCTCAGCACCTTGGGTGCTAGGGCTCTGAGCTGAACTGAAAGAGACACCCTGACATCATTCAAATCTCTCCTCAAAACACATGTGTTCCCACTGGCCTGCTCGCTGTAATGTCCCCTTGTATCCCTGTTGTGCTGCTGTTCTTACCCCCTCCTACCTGGGTCTCCTCAGTGCTGTTCTTACCCCCTCCTACCTGGGTCTCCTCCAATCATATTGCTGTGGAAAAAAGGAAATAGTCAAGTCAACATTTTGAATCTATAACATGCAGTCTTTGTCACGACCAGCTTCTCCAACCACAAGTTATGAAGCCACTAAATATCATGAAGTTGATAATTCAACAGGAAATATTGACATGTTCCCAGTGATGCCATCATCCACTAACTGATGTCTTCTGTTGTTTTCTCATTTAGGACCTGCTGCTGTCGAGTGCCTGGTAAAAATCAAGCGTAGTTTGAAGAAGAAGTTCTTGTGTGTGTTACAGGGAACCACTAAAGCACCTCTGAATGACATCTACACAGAGCTCTTCATCACAGAGAGAGGCAGTGGAGAGGTCAACAACGAACATGAGGTCAGACTGATCGAAACAGCTTCCAGGAAACCAGTCAAGGAGGAAACACCAATCAAATGTGGAGACATCTTTAAACCCTTACCTGGACAAGATCAACCAATCAGAACAATAATGACAACTGGAGTGGCTGGCATTGGTAAAACCATCTTAACACAAAAGTTCACTCAGGACTGGGCTGAAGGCAAAGCCAACCACGACATACACTTCACGTTTCTCCTCACTTTCAGAGAGCTGAATTTACTAAAAGGGAAAGAGTTTAGCTTGGTGAAACTTCTTCATCGCTTCTTTATTGAGACCAAAGAAGCAGAAATCTGCAGATACGACCAGTTCCAAGTTGTCTTCATCTTGGATGGACTGGATGAGTGTCGACCTCCTCTGGACTTCCAGAACACCCAGGTCTGGACTGATATCACAGAGTCCACCTCGGTGGACGTGCTGCTGATAAACCTCATCAGGGGCAACCTGCTTCCCTCGGCTAGAATCTGGATAACCACACGCCCTGCGGCAGCCAATCAGATCCCTGCTGAGTGTGTTGACATGGTGACAGAGGTCAGAGGGTTCAGCGACCCACAGAAGGAGGAGTACTTCAGGAAGAGATTCAAAGACGAGACGCTGGCCAACACAATCATCTCCCATGTCAAGAAATCACGAAGCCTCCACATCATGTGTCACATCCCAGTCTTCTGTTTGATCATTGCTAGAGTTCTGGAGGACTTCATCAAAACATCCCAGGAAGGAGAAGAGATGCCCAAGACCATGACTCAGATGTACAGCCTCTTCCTGAGGGTTCAGTCCATACAGGGGGACATTAAGTATCATGGGATAGCTGAAAAAGATCGATGCTGGAGTTCACCGAGCACGAAGATCATTGTTTCTCTGGGAAAACTGGCTTTTAACCAGCTGGAGAATGGCTACCTGATCTTCTACGAGGAAGACCTGGCAGAGTGTATAGAATATATCAACGATGCCACAGTGTACTCAGGAGTGATCACCGAGATCTTTAAAGAGGAGTTTGGGCTGTTTCAAGGTGACAAGATGTTCTGCTTTGTCCATCTGAGCCTCCTGGAGTTTCTGGCTGCCCTTTATGTCTTTCTGTCCTTCATCAACGATGGTGTCAATCTGCTCTCAGAAGAACCACCCACCACCGGTGAAGATAAACTCCTACTTTTCTACCAGAGTGCTGTGGACAAGGCCTTAGAGAGTGAGAACGGACACCTGGACTTGTTCCTCCGCTTCCTCCTGGGCCTCTCTCTGGAGACCAATCAAAGTCTACTACGAGGTCTGCTGGGACAGACACGAAGTAGATCACTGATCACTCCGATTAAACAAGGTCGTCTGGGACAGATAGAAATGGGCTCACTTACCACTAAGAAAACAGTGTCTTACATCAAGAAGAAGATAGGTGGAGATCTCTCTACAGAGCGAAGCATCAATCTGTTCCACTGTCTGAATGAGCTGAACGACCGTTCTCTAGTGGGGGAGATCCAACAGTCCCTGACATTAGGAAGCCTCTCCAAAAAACGTGTCTCTCCTGCTCAGTGGTCAGCTCTGGTCTTTATCTTACTGTCATCAGAAGAGAAGCTGGACGTGTTTGACCTGAAGAAATACTCTGCTCCAGAGAAGGGTCTTCTGAGGCTGCTGCCAGTGGTCAAAGCCTCCAAAACATCTCTGTAAGTTCACTAATACCATGTATTACAATACAAACAACACTTTATACATAATACTAGAATATAAGTCATAATAATATCCAAAACATCTCTTTAGGTTCAATTATAACATGTATTACAATACATTCAAAACAATATACTGTACCTAATCCTAGAGTATAGAAGTTATTAAAAATAACAAAACATATCTGGACGTTCACTAATAACATGTATAACAATACACACAAGATAATTTACATAAAACTAGAAAATAAGTTTTAATAACATCGAAAAATTGCTGCACGTTCAGTGATAATGTATTACATTAAACACAGCACAAAATATACAATAAAATATACAATATAAAAGCCGTAAAGATTAAAAAAGACATTTTCACTCAACTATTTAACATACACCCAAATCATAATAAACATTTAAATATCCAATGTTTTAAACAGGTTCAGGTTCAGGTTACTTTATTTGTATCCGTAGGTAATCTTTCTTTGCCTTTGAAAAGTTGGATTCCGTTTCAGACAGGCAGTTTCAGACATCACATACACACAAACAAATATGGGACCGTCAGGTAAAACGGTTAAAGTGCTCCAGTTCTAACCCCAATTAGGACGCTCACAATTGACCAGCATAATTTAGATAGTAAAAACCAGATAAAATGATCTAAAAACCAACAAATTAATATATTTTGTGCAAATTTCGCAGTTTCTACAGCTTGTTCATCAGCGTGATTGCAGCTGGAACAATGCTTGGTTTTAGACCTTGGAACTTAAAACCTTTTTCCAGAAGGGAGAAGTTGAAACTCATTGTGCAAAGGATGCAAACGGTCATTTAAAATGGAGTCGGTTATCAGCTGTACCTGTCTAGTGTACAGGGAGGCCGGGTTCCGCTGAGAATCTCCTATTAACTTACTGGACCATTTCACCACCTGATTAAGTGAGTTCGAAAAGGATACAATAGATTTGATAATATCACGATAAAACAAGGTCATTATGGTTTTATCTACATGGAGGTAGAACAGTTTCCTCAGACAGTGAAGACGCTGGTGCCCCTTTTTACACACAGCAAAGTTCAAGTACAAAGTTCAGTTTAAAATAAATTATCGTTCCAAGGTATTTATACGAATCCACATGTTCAACTGGTTGTGTTTTTATGGTTGTGCCATCGTGAGGGGAAGCATGTTTTCTAAAAGCAATTATCTTATCTTTTGTTTTGGATATGTTTAATTGAAGATGTGACTCCTCACACCACTTCACAAAATCCTCAATTATCGGCCATGACTAGTCTATTTTTTCTGGAGGAGACTTGAGGGGACATGAGACCCACTTCCCTCCAAGGGTTTAAAAAGTGAGTGGAGCAAAGTGACAGTGGCATCCTCTACACCCTGTGGCCTGTAGGCAAACTGCATGGGGTCAAGTACATGCTCAGTTTTTCATATGATTTCTGACCTTACCAATTTTCTTTAAATTTTTCATTATAATTGATGCAAGAGCCTCTGGTCTAAAATCATTAAGGGGATTTTGGACCACTTGATTTGGGGACGGGGACTACCACAGCATCCTTCCAGACATAGGGACATGCTGTGTCTGCAAGGACTTATTAAAAATGTGATCAAATATGGGGCTCAGCTCTTTTGCATAGGCAAAAGTAGGTGGCCACATATATTGTCAGGGCCTGTACTTTTGTTGACCTTTGTCGAGTGAAAGACGTTGTCATTTTGTCATAGTTGAAAGTGCTGTTTGTCTTTGAGTTTAAAGCCAAGTTCCTGAACCTCATGGCTAAAATCAAGGGTATCAAAACTATTATAACGGCAATTGAGAGCATCAGCAAACTCAGTGTCCGACTTGAAGTCCACTAGAGAGAGAAGTTGCTGTTTCTCTGATTCTGGAGGCCCGTTATTGTTTTCATACTGGACCAGGCTGAGCCCAGAATATTGGCAGCCATTGTATCCAGTTCAGTCTTAAATTTCTGTTTTGCTTTAAGAATTTCAATTTTCAGCTCTTTGGTAGCCACATGCTACTCTTACTAGCTTACCCAGACCAATATGTTTAACGGACAGCATTCCTTTCTGTTTAACTTTGTTATTCAAGGTTTAATGACTGTAGGATAATTGATACTGTTAGTTTGTCCCATTTATGCATGGCTTACTGACCCACAGTTTAAAGGCAACCCTTTTATTATTTTGATAAAGGGTGGAGGGGCTGCGACTGTTCGTCCATGATGACTGGTATATTTTTTTGGGGGGCGGGCAATCTTCTTCCTTCTTGTTGGAGAGGACTGTATTTTTTTTTTTTTTTTTTTTTCTTCTGTGTTCTCTTTTGTGTGTGTGTGTGTGTGTGTGTGTGTGTGGAGGTGTGTGTGGGGATTACACGCGTGTGTGTGTGTGTGTGGGGGGGGGGGGGAAGTGCTGGCCCGATCATCGATCCTACCAAACTGTTTTTTGTTCGGTCTGTATTCGAAACTACAATTTTAACAAATATGAATAAAAGGGATTGTCCTCCCGGAGCTGAGCTGCCGGCGGTGTACTATGGAAAGCCAAGAGGGCCACAATCCGGCCCTAGATTGGCGCGGTCAAAAGGCTAAACTGGCTGGACGACGGCCGGAATCCGTACGGATTGCGACCGGTTTAAACGCTCTAAGCCGTGGCTATGCTCCGGCTCAGCCGCGGATAATTAGCCGCTTTTGCATACCTATTAGCTGCGGCTATTAGGTATGCAAAACGAGCCCCTCCATCTTTTTTGCATGACCACTGATTTTGAAATCAGTGAAGAGAAATGCCAGAGTAAACTACTGCATTGTCGAGAGCTGCTGTGCCTGCCGTGTTACGCCGTAACATAAAGCTGTGTTGACTTTACTAGTTTCTCTACAGTATAATACACTAGAATGTAATGACCACCACTAGCTAGTGGAAAATACATTTGTGTCTAGTACAGTGTTATATTTATATATGTTAGGCTATAATAAGATGGCAGTGTGCGAAATACCGGATTAATTTTGCTTAGAAAGTGATCAGTGGTAGATTCCACACTGTTAAAAATACTTCACTACAAGTAGCCTATAAGTCCTCAAAATAATTCAGCATAATTGCATTACTGTCACAAGCATAGGCAGCAGTGGTCATTACGCACTAAAATGGTCCCTGCCAGACAGTGTTTTTCTATTCGGATGTTTGTGGATGAATCTTTCAACTACAGCTTTGTTACATTTCCCTGCGATGGTTTGCTAGTTTAATCTACAGCACTAAATCAAATAATGTAAGATAATCATATGTCCGTTGCGTGGCTGTCTTGTGAGAGTCGTGCGCATTTTAAAAACACCTGTAATCAGCGTGACTGACTTTCCCCGCAGATCCAGGGGGGCTCTTCAATAATTTATTGAGGAGGATTTTCTACCGTCATCCTCCAGTTTATCACAAATATCTGGAGATAACTCGGTTTAATTAAATATAATATAATAAGTTAAATACAAGTACCTCCAAATTCTACTTATTGTACAGTACTTCAGTAAGGGCAGTTGCAATCCATCACTAAAGATTTTATAGAGGATTATTGTGTAGCAATTTCATATTAATGTTAGGTTTGAAGAATAGAATTCTAAACCCCCTTCCTCCGTGGGCTTCTGTAAGTGAGCTTTAGAAATATGGGGGGGCTTGGAGGCCCAGATAAAGGGCATGATGATAGAGTCCAACGGCTTAAAAAAAGAAGCAGTGAGAAAAATGGGCACATTCTGAAAAAGGTATGTGAATTTGGGGAGTACTACCATTTTAATAATGTTAACACGGCCAATCAAACAAAGGGGGAGAAGTTTCCATTTATCTATCATGTTCTTAAGCTTATCCACCAGATCCAAATAATTGAGTTTGAAGAGAAGTTTTGGATTTCTGGGGATATTAATACCCAAGTACGAAAAATGGTCAAGGGAAATTCTGAAGGACAAATTGTCAAGAAAGCTGGGGTCGAGACCGTGAGACAGAGGGATAAAAACAGACTTCCCCCAATTTATGGTAAACCCAGATAGTCGCCCAAAGCTGTCTTATCAGATTGAGAAGGGGTGAAAGGGATGTCCTCACGTCGGAAAGAGACAAAACCACGTCATCCGCGTACAGCCCAATGGTGCAGTCAGATTCGCCACACCTTATGCCAGAAATTTGGGCGCTAGCTCTAATGGCTATGGCTAGCGGCTCTAGAGCCAGAGCGAAGAGCATTGGAGAGAGGCAACAGCCCTGCCTGGTGCCACGGTGCAACTGGAATGATGGGGACCTATCATGATTAGTTAGAACAGAAGATTGAGAACTAGCGTAAAGCATCTTTAGTATAGCCATAAATTTCGACCCAAAACCAAATTTATCGAGAGTAGCAAACATGTACCTCCACTCTACCTGGTCGAAAGCCTAGTGAGCATCTAAAGAGATAACAGCCGCATGGGGCAACTTATTTGAATACATTACATTTAGCAGACACCTGGTGTTTGAGAAGGAATATCGATCAGGGATGAAACCCGATTGATCGGGATGAATTAAAGTACCAATATATTTGTTTAACCGATTAGTCAGCCCTTTTGCAATTATTTTTTGATCTGAATTAAGCAGACTTAAGGGGCGATATGAAGCAACGTTAGTCTCATCTCTGTCTTTTTTCAGGAGGACACAAATATGTGCATCGTACAAAGTGTGAGGGAAAGTAGCATTTTTTAAAGAGCAATTAATCATACGGAGCAGAAGAGGTGCGATAACATCTATATGCGACTTGTAGAATTCTATACCAAAGCCATCAGGGCTGCATGCTTTGCCGTTTGGAAAGGACCGAATGGCATTTTTTATCTTCTCTAGGGTAAAGTCAGAGTCCAGTTCCTGTCTTGCAGGCTTTGAGAGGACTGGGATATCTAATGTATGGAGAAAGCTAGCAATATCAGAGTCAGTTGCAGCAGATTTAGAGGTGTACAGCTGGTTATAAAAGCTAAAAAATCTTTCATTGATCTGCTTGTGATTGGTTAATAGCTGTCCAGTGGATGAACATATTTTATGTATTGCTCTTTCAGCTTGGACGCCCTTCAGCTGCCTGGATAACAATTTATCGGCTTTTTCGCCCAACTTGAAATGCTTCTGCTTTAGTTTGCGAATATTGTTCCCAACCTGCTCGCCAAGGATATGGTTATATTCATATTTTACTTTGAAAATAGCACTAAGGGTGTCATCGGAACCAGTGTCACGGTAAGAATCCTCCAATGCTGCCAGATCAGCTTCGATGTCAGTTAAACGCCTAAGCCTGGCCCTTTTACGAGACGACTGAAACGAGATGACATGGCCTCTTATAACGGCCTTGAAGGCCTCCCACAAAGTAGAATCGGAGACAGCACCATTATCATTTATGAGTAGACAATCTGCGATCTTGGCTGAAAAGTAGCCACTGAAAGAGTCATCTAAATATAAAGGGTTGAATATATTGAGGGGCATAAAGATTGAAATCAATTACCATTGAGGGGGTGCGTGATCAGAAATTAAAATACTATGGTACGATGAACTTATAACATTAGAAATGAGTCTAGAGTCAACCAAAAGATAATCGATTCTAGTGAAAGATCCATGCACAGGGGAGAAAAAAGAATATTGCCTCTCTAAGGGGTGCTGGTGCCTCCAGATGTCAACCATGTCAAATGATTTGACAAGATTAATGAGAACGGGTACTGATTTCAATAATGGGGCTACTTTCGAGGATGATCTATCCAACAGCGGGTCAAAGTAACAATTAAAACCACCACCGACAATTATATTGTGATTATTATGTTCAGTAATGACGTTAAATACTTTACAGAAAAATTCAGGGCTGTCGAAATTAGGGGCATGAATATTTAAGAGAACTCACGGAAATGACTTGACCGTGCCAGTTACAAGAACAAACCTCCCATCTGGATCAGTAGTCTGCGATTTGAATACAAATGGAATGGTTCTGCAAACAAGAATGGCTACCCCCCTCGCCTTGGAAGAAAAGGTGGACTGGTACACCTGAGACACCCACACAGATCGCAAACGTCTCTGCTCTGAAGTTTGGATATGGGTCTCCTGTAAAAAAACAATGTCAGATGACAGGGATTTTAAGTGCGAAAAGACTTTGCCCTGTTTAAGAGCTTTGCCCATACCCCTACAATTCCAAGAAGTGAAAGTGATGTGACTCATTTTTAACTTGAGTGAGTAATTAACATGGATCTAAAGAGAGGGACAAGAAATGAAAATTGACATGTGTCATACAGAGAGCTGGCAGGACATTGAGTGACAAAAATGACATAAGGGAACAGAAAATAACACACATAACCCCCCAAAAAAACAAAACCCGCTGGAAAAACTGAGCGGTAAATCCCACTACTTAACAAGGGGGCTGCCGGATAACAGAAAACACCAGACTGCATACTGAAAAACCCACCTACACTAGCGCAACGTGCGCATCTCCAACACATGAAAACTGCACTTTCAGGAAGTATCCTAGTATAAAGAATCATTCAGATCACACATGGTAGGATATGTGGGAAGGTAGTATATAATATAGGTAGTATATAACGGTGCGGCATTATATACTTACAACTTCAAAACATTCAAGCTTAGAGAGACCGGGCCGGTCAGCAAATAATGATTAGTCCTGAAGATAGCAAATCCAAATGACCCGGCAGTTATTCTATGCACCATGGTAAACGCAGCATGACGCACATTAAGTCCCACAACACAAAATGTAACATTGCTTCATATTCAACTTCAACGAAAACAGGGGAAAAAAACACCCCATGGGAATCATGTCAACTTAAAATAATGGCAAACGCCACAGGGGAGACATCCATCGACGTGCATGGAACGTTTGTGCATGAGGCAAAGTCTTGGAAAGTAAAGTGCATGAAAAACAAGAGGTTAAATTCCCACTACCCAGTACAAATGCGTCTTACAACCTTAATGTTCATTCTTTTGAATATAAAAGAGTATGTGTGCTTAGTTAGGAAGAATCTGCTCAGACCGAAGAGTTGGCAAACCGTTCAGCATCAGCCGGAGAATCAAACGACTTTGTTGTGTTGTTGTAGTCGACCTGGAGCTTGGCTGGAAAACACAGAAAACACTTCACGCTGTTAAAGGCCTGTCGCTGTGATAGTGTAGTCTGGGAATATGGAGATCCTCTGACCGTGGTAGTGCAGGGGTGCATGTTGACGACTGAGCCATAGTATGTTGAAAACGTCTCGGTCGTTGTGTACCTTGGCGATGATGACCCGCGGCTGTTCTTTAGGCTGCGGCTTGGGCGGTCAATTTTTACAGGCTTGCTGAAGTTGTCTTGGCCGAGTAGCTCCAGAATCAACTTTGAAACAAAGTCAGTAGGGTTGCCCTTTAATGCCCACGATTCCGACGTTCAGTCGGCGGGAGCGGCCCTCCAGGTCTTTCACTTTAGCTTCAAGGAGACCATTAGCCACCTGTAGCTCGTTGACTGTAGCTTCCAGCATTGTGACGCGGCCATCCGCAGCTGACAGGGCCTCGTCGAAATCCCCGAAGCAAGCCTCATTTTCGTGGTGTTTATTCTGAAGCGAGGATAGGGAGCCTTCAATTAAGTCAAGGCGGCCCTCCAGGGATGTCTTTAAGCCATTCACGAGAGCTGTGACTTTAGCTATTGATTTTCTTCGGCATTATGACACCGAAACACCACCGAGAGGTTGCAGAAAAGCTTATACGGCGTCTGAGCGGAAAAAAATTGCAGTGTTTTATCGATAAAATTAAGAAGATGGCACGCAGCATTCAAAAAACACGTCTACACCATTACTGCGCACGAGCGCCCCACATAAAGTACAGTACAGAACAGTTTAACATCTGAATTGATCCTGAAAGCCTATTTCCTAGAATAATTTATTTGCATTCCGTTTTAGGCCATCTCACTTATGGTCACTTAAATGTTTTTAAGCTCACCATGTCCAGTTTTCAAAATTCAAAACATTTATTCACAAATATGTTCTATTTTTTTTTGCCCAATGTATAGAACTGATTGTTGTGCTTTGTTGTGGATAGGTAGCCTACTGCATGGTTAGTTGTGGTTGTTTGTGGTCTTAGTGAAACAGCCTTGCCTTTGAGTTGGAGAAGTTGGAGTGATTGTGTGATTGTGCGAGAGAGAGCGCACCTGCCGTCTGATGTTTGGCTTGTTGTTGGCTTTGTGTATGTGTTTAATGATGTATCTATCTGATCGTATTAGCTGTAGATGGAGGGTTAAATAGTGTCACAAGATCGGTCATACTGCAGGCTCTCATTTGCAAGTCCACTGATTGTGTGCCCGTGTTCGATAGGCTATATACCTGGCATTTATTCAGTTGATTGTTCTTCCTAGTGCGCAAGAATGGTGCCAATTATTTTCGTGTTTGCATTGTAATGCACAACTTTTCCTCCCCTTGTTATAAAACAACGTGCATCCCAACAGCTTTAGCCAATGCAGGCTCCTATGTCAGTTTTGCTTTACGAGTGTGTTTTAAGTGTGTGCGTGCGTTGTCATGTAGGCTATAGATATAGACTGATTGTCTTGGCTTGCATCCACAAAATATTGTAATGTTATGGCCTAGGCTACTGCATATTGAGAACATTTAGAACGGTGTTGCGCAACAATCGGGGGATGAGGACATCCCCGAATATTGACGGGTATTTCGCACACTGCCATCGCAATATATAGCCTAACATATATAATAACAATGTACTAGACACAAATGTATTTTCCAGTAGCTAGTGGTGGTCATTACATTGTAGTGTATTATACTGCAGAGAAACTATAGTCAACAGTTTTATGTTATGGCGTAACATGGCAGGCACTCACAGCTCTCGACAATGCATTACTTTAGTCTGGCATTTCTCTTCACTGATTGGTTAGAAAGCTTTCAAACTTAGTGGTCAAGCAAAAAAGAGGGAGGGGCTCGTTTTGCATACCTAAAAGCCGCGGCTATTAGGAATGCAAAAGCAGCTAATTATCCGCGGCTAAATGCGTCCAAGCCGTGGCTTAGAGCGTTTAAACGGCATCCGGCCGGTTTAGCCCTTTTACCGCGCCAATCGAGGGCCGGATTGTGGCCATCTTGGCTTTCCATAGTGTATTCCGGGAGCTGAACTGCCGCCGAAGCTGGCAGGTCCAGCTGGGGTTTGCTCGGCGGCAGTCCGGCAGCTCAGCTCCCGGACTGCAATCCCTTTCTCCTCCATGTCGCGGTTCATGGACTTCAGAGAGTCAAGGCCGAAGTTCCTCTCCCCCAATTCTTCTCAACCATGGCCGAGATAACCCCCACTACGAGTCTTTACTTGTTGTGGAAGTACCAGAGACGTCAGAGGCAGTCTTTATGATTTATAATATCATCCGAGGCGCACATAGCTTTTGGCCGTGATATTAGATATAATATTATATAAATACCCATGCATAATATTATTATTATTATATTATATTATATAGATATAGAGCTCCAGGAGTCCGTAAACGTCAACAATCCCTTCTCCTCCATGCTGTGGTTCACTCTGACAGCTCATTGGTCAATGGGCAGCAGTTCATTTGCATTAAAGCTACAGACACCAAAAACAGCGCATTCTGAAGGGACTGAAACAGGGGAATAGCGGTAGGCAAGATTTTTTTTTTCCTAAACAGCTTCAAAAACACGTTTACTTGTTGGGAAAACACCATAATATGTCTCCTTTAATTCTCAGAAGCGGGCAAGCACTCTGAAGCTCCTTTACAGGAAGAATATTCACTTTGCTTTTATACAAGAGTCACATTTTCTCGAAGTTGATGTACATAGATTTAAGAATAAGCACTATCATGTCACACCAAGAAGAGCAAAGGTGTTTTTATGGCTGCAAAACGTAACCTAAATTATACTAATTTGGGTACAGGTGGATCTAACAACAAATGAAAAGCGGAGATAACCTGTATTGTGATTTCTGTCCAGACAATTCCATTGATACTTTTTATCATATTGTTTGGCAGTGTCCAGAGGTCAATAGATTTTGCTATAATGTTTCATCCATCATGTCTAGTATCATCGAAGGAGCCGTCTGTCCCTCACTCACAGTGTTTGCTTTTACTTAATCACACATCGTCTTTAAAGCTAACCATAAATAATAAGCGTCTTCTATTGGCTGGTCTCACAGCTGCTAATAGAATGATAGCCTGTCGTTGGAAACCACCACATGCATTGTCGTGAGTGAATGGCTTTCTTCTTATCGGGATATTGCACGGCTGGAGCTCTGTAATGCACGTTTACATTGTGCCAAAACATCTCATATTGTTTGCTGGGGGGGGGGCTTAAGGGGTTTCAGAGCGCCCTGACAATTAATCCCCCGCCCCCTCCCTTGACCGTTCCATTTGGGAACATGTTTTCTTTCATTTCGCTTGTTTCTTATATTTTTATTAATTTATTAAGGGCGCCACCAGAGGGCACCCCAACACATTTATCACACTAGGCGATTGCCTAGGTCGCCTATGCCGATCGCCGGCCCTGCATGTACATGGTATATTAAGTGTATCATTTGGTTATTTTACACTCTATGTTCTTGCTACTTCTGTGGACATCATCATATGAGGGAGGAAATCAGCATTCATTTGATACTTCTAGGTCTGAAAGATATTTATTTTATGTACACAATGGACTCCTTGGTGACAAGGGGAAAGGATTTGGAGTGGTGTGTGTGTGTTATTTTTTATTGATTTGTTTGTTTGTTGTTTGTTTTGTATCCATACTTTTTTTTTATTGTTCAGCACTTTGATTTCATCATGTCAAGGTTTAGCGGGTGGGGACAGATTGGTTGGAGGGAACGAGGGAATGCGGGGAGGAGAAGGGGAGCAGGCATCAGAACAAGCAATATTTATAATACACAATTTAAACTCTACACAATAATACAATTTGCTCTGTCTATTTCAGTGGCTGCAGTGAGCCCTTGTTGCACTGCACATCCTTTCAAATCTGGGCTTCAAACTTGATACTGCTACTCTTAACTCGTGCTCAATGTCAAGCTGGGACCTGCACTTTGTTTTGAGTGCAGCAACCGTGGAAAAGCCCGTCTCATCCCATTTAGTGACTCGAGGCTTGTTCATCTTTCAATCATGAATAAAGACACTAAGTCCCCCCTGACACCTCACCGACCCCCTCTTTGAGAAGCCCTGCTCTAATCATTTTGCTTTGTTTCTTTTTGGCTGTAAAGATGCTTCCCCTCCAATATGTAAATTGTTGAAATCCATGGTTCATCCATGGTTAACATTTATCCATGTTAACCTGTTTGCATGGTATAATTGTGTCTCTAGAGAAGGCAGAATATGAACATACTACATCAGCCAGCTCGTCCAAGTCATCATCACAGGACTGTTTAAACATGTCCCAGTCCGTGCTCTCATAACATCCCCTTAGACAATCCACGGCTTCTTCTGTCCAGTTCTTTTTTTCCCTCATTTGAGTATTTTCTCTCATGCAGTCTTGTATGTCGGCAATAGATGCACATAATTGTGATCAGCTGAGCCCAGCGGGGGAAGTTGCAGTGATTTGTATGCATCCCATCCCCTGACCCATAACAGAGATCAAGTGTCTGACCCCGCCTGGTTGGACAGGTGATAAATTGCTGAAAGTTTGAGAGTGTATTTTTAAAGGACGCATGGTTAAAATCACCTAAAATGAAGTTGGGAGCATCTGGTGAAATTGACATTTTTTTTGTCATTTTTGCAACACGTAAAAGGGATTGCTGGAGGCAGAGGCAGCATTCGCCTTGGGATGTACATAGACTGCTGTTGGAAAGAGTTGAGGGAACTCGCATGGCAGATGAAAAGGATGCAATGGTACAGATATAAGTTCCACATCCGATGTGCAGATGCGTTCCTTGACAGTCACAATGCTACAATACTGCTTGTTAAAATATAAACATTTTAACAGTATTAACCAAACATAAGTTAAACTAAAAACATTTTTCTAATAAAGATGAAGACAGTAACTTAATCATGTTAAAAGTTACACCGATTATTAAATTAACATTTATGGATTTAATGTTCAATTAATAAAAAATGTTTTGTTACATTTTTCAACACATCCTTCATACATTAAAAATAAAAGATGTAGGTCATTTTATTCACATTTCCTAACATGTTGTGTTTATAGGCTGAATGGCTGTCAGCTGTCAAAGAGATGGTTTGAAGCTCTGGCCTCAGTTCTCAGCTCCAACTCCTCTAGTCTGAGAGAGCTGGACCTGAGCACCAATGATCTGCAGGATTCAGGAGTGAAGCTGCTCTCTGATGGACTGGGGAGTCCACACTGTACACTGGAAACTCTCAGGTCAGTTTCACTCAATGGTCAAACAGTTACACCCCAAGTTCTACATCAGAGGAAGTTAACAGGTCTAAGTAAGTAAAATATGTCCTCTCAGGGCTCAAGACACATTTTGTAACGGTGCACCCAACTTTCTCATCTGGTGGCACCCTAACAAATGTGGTCGCACCCCTTTGATAGACGTGAAAATGTCCTTGGTAACCTACCATCCATCTGTGTCCATTCATGTAACAGATTCACTGACTTTAAATCAGTTAATGTTGTGATTGCATAGGGGGTCTGTTTCTGTTTTACCGCCAGCGCCTCGACATCTCTTTCCTCACCAACCAACTCTTCATCCTCCTCCTCCTCAATCAAATACCTACTAATAATAACCGGCTGCTGATTGGATAATATACTCCAATTAGGATTTATCTTCTTCTCTGGGTCATCCAGAATAGTGCATTTCTTTACAGGCTCTTGAATAGCGCTAGTGCTGCAGTGACTTTTCAATTAAACTTTTCACAAATTACAAACCAGTGTTTTAGTTTTCTGATCTGGTCTTCATGGGAACTTAAGTGGGTCATGTTTCCCAATAGAGCGATCACACTGGCACTGCAAAACAGCCGCGCTTCAACTCAATCTCAATCTCACTCTTAATTGTGTTGCCATGACAGTAAAAGGTGTATGTTGGACTCAGTCTGTTAATGATTGTATAATATGTATGTTTTATTTCATTCCTATTCTACCCATAATCATGTAGTCAGTAAGGTGGACTTTAGAGTTGTTTAATAAAGTTTAATAACATTTTCATCTTAGAACTTAGGGACATTTTCAGGAGCTTTGTTGAATATTTATTAAGCAGTCATATTTTGTCATATAAGATCTACTGTACTGACATTTAGTTTAACTATAAAACATGTCTAATAACAAATTTCAAATAAAGCATTAATCACAGTTCCTAACATGTCGTGTTTATTGTGCAGGCTGAATAGCTGTCAGCTGTCAGAGACATGCTGTGAAGCTCTGGCCTCAGTTCTCAGCTCCAACTCCTCTAGTCTGAGAGAGCTGGACCTGAGTACCAATGATCTGCAGGATTCAGGAGTGAAGCTGCTCTCTGCTGGACTGGGGAGTCCACACTGTACACTGGAAACTCTCAGGTCAGTTTTACCCTACAGTTACGGTATTTTTTCATGACACATGGGGGCGTCACGAGCACTAAACTAATAATCTGCGCCACGAAGCTGTCTTCTATCATCTATCATATCACTTTGTGGGAAATTGTCACATTGGTGCTCCCTGCAGCTGCAGTGCAGGCGCCCCTGCTCGCTGAAAAGATGCTGTCACAGAAGATGTGTGAGAAGGGGCACGGGGAACAGTTCACCTCTGGGTCTCCCAAATAGAACGGACAAGGGGGACAACGGGGATCCACTGTTAGCGCGGAATGAAATCCTTGTTGAAGCCTGCAGGGTTATGTGATCAACATACGGAGGAACGTATGTTCCTGCCCAACATGACATGTCAAACTCAACTGGAATCGCCACGATCATCAATTTGATTTCAACAGACCAAAAATAGTCGGACAGCCTACAGAAACTAGAGATAGTTAACGTGACAGTCACATTATTGAAAAGAGACGTGGAGCAATGATTTACTGAGGAACTGTTTTTTTGGGAGCATGCTTTTGCAAGTAGGTTCCGCCCCACCTGCCCACAGACGGACGGACGCCTGGTATAGAGCAGCACTATAATGGATTAGTGGGCTAAAGTCAGGCACATCTCGACTTTCTTGCAATTGAGAATTGTTACGATAAAACATAGCTGTTTGTGTCCCTCTCCCCCCCAAAAAAAGAAAGTGTGTGTGTGTGTGTGTGTGTGTGTGTGTGTGTGTGTGTGTGTGTGTGTGTGTGTGTGTGTGTGTGTGCAGGTTGTCTGGCTGCCTGGTCACACAGGAAGGCTGTGCTTCTCTGGCCTCAGCTCTGAGCTCCAACCCCTCCCATCTGAGAGAGCTGGACCTGAGCTACAATCACCCAGGAGACTCTGGAGCTGCGCTGCTCTCTGCTGGACTGGAGGATCCACGCTGGAGACTGGACACTCTCAGGTATGGAGAGGACAGCTCACCACTCAGGGACAAAGTCTCCTACAAGGATTCGAGACACTGCTAGATGAAGTGGTTTGAAAAGGCAGCTGTAACACATGTTGTGTAGAACGTGATAAGACAGCAGATGATGAAGGTGAATGTTTCAACATGCTGCTCTCACTTGGATTCCCCCCCAGTGTGGAGCACGGTGGAGTGTGGAGGCTGAAACCAGCTCCACAGAGATGTAAGTGTTTGATTCATCACAACACACACTCACTATTGAGATGGAAAGTCCATCCACACAGCAGGAGGCGACGTCCGCTCATTCACATGCAGACTTGTGTATACGTATGTATAGCTATGTTTCCCTGTGTTTATGTATGGCTACTATGTTTTTGTCGGTGTGTGTACGTATGTGTACATGTCTATGTATGTATAATGTAGTATGTATTAACCAGGTCTATGATACCAACAGTTAGTTTCCAGCCTGTATGTGAGCTCAGCTGGTTCAGTCTGTGGTTTACACAGGTGGATTACAATGGATGTGTATTGGAACCTTTCAAAGTCAAATATCTTGAAAAGTATGTAGACTATAACTAAAGATATTCCAGAGGAGCAATGAGCTCACCATGCTGAACGTTTTGATGTATGAAGTGTCAATATTGCGAGAGTAAATTCAGTTTATACATTTTTCTAGGCTTCAATGTTTGAATGGGACAGCCACTCACACACACATGGGATTTACATTTAAGTTTAACTTAAATGATCTTATAAACAATGTTCAGTATTTCTGAAGCTATAGTACACTAGTCCACTATAGTAGCTCTGATATGATTTAGTCTTTCTATGTTAATGTTTGTAGAGTAGATGAACGTGAAACAGGAAGAAGATGAAGAATGCAGGAGAACAATACTAGTGATGATGATGATGTTGATGATGATGATGGTGATGATGAAGAACGGTTCAGCAGCTCATCATGTCTGGTTCTCCCTCAGATGCCTGTGAACTCACACTGGACCCCAACACGGTCCACAGACTCCTCTCTCTGTCTGAGGACAACAGAAAGGTGACGCTGGTTGGAGAGGACCAGTCGTATCCGGATCACCCAGAGAGATTTGACTCCCAGTCCCAGGTGTTGGGTAGAGAGGCTCTGCCTGGCCGCTGTTACTGGGAGGTAGAGTGGGAAGGAGGTGTTCATATAGGAGTGACACACAGAGGAATCACAAGGAGAAGAAGGGATGATGACAGCAGGCTTGGAATGAACAACAAGTCCTGGAGTCTTATTTGTCTTGATGTTCATTACTCTGCCTGGTACAACGGTAGTCAAACAGCCATACCTCTCCGCCCCGCTGGCTCCACCAGAGTAGGAGTGTATCTGGACCGGCCTGCTGGCTCTCTGTCCTTCTACAGAGTGTCCCCAGGTGGAGGAGGGTCCTCAGACACACTGACACACCTCCACACCTTCTGGTCCACCTTCGCCCAGGAGGACCTCCTCCCTGGGTTTGGGTTATATCTGGATGATTCCTCAGTGTATCTGTGTCGGTTGTAAACACACACACACACACACACACCCACCCACACGATGAGTGCGTGACGGGGGCTGGAGGGGGTTAGGGGTAATACACTGCTCCCCAGTTGTCCCAGGTCTTACAGTTTTTCACGATTGTAAACGCACAAAAAATGAAACCATGCACACAATTCTGAAAACTTGAAGCTCATGTGTCAACAACAAGACTCCAGACTGCTAAACTCTAAGCACAATTCCATTGTTTTCACGCAGACCGAAATTCTAAATCTCTTATTTCAAAACTCGAAGCACAGATCATTTAGCACACGCCTGGTAATCACCGGCCTTCAAAACGCCACGCCCAATTACCAATTGGTCTCGCTCACTTCTCCCCTGTTCAAACTCAACTGGCAAAACACTTCAATCATGTGTGAGAGCATAAAAGAGGCCTCAGGTGAGCTCTGCTGTGTTGGAGATGAGCTGCTCTGGCCTGATCAGGATGGAGGTGGGATACAGACTGATTTACATGTGTGGGATGGCTCAGCGGGTTGGGTGGCTCTATGTTTTCTTAGATAGTCCAAATGGCTCTGCCGTTTGTCCTTTCCGTTATTATGCTCTATGTGGTCATCGAGTTATCTCCATGTCTGTTTCACCGAATCACCGTCCCCCCTTCCTCTGGGCCCTTTAATGTTGTGAGACTAACAGAACCACTTTTCTGCTGGGGACAGAGAGAGCTGTCAGAGAAAGGTGGAGCTTCACCGCCCAGCAGAGGGAGGTGTCTGGACAGTCCATTTCCTTTATTTTATAAAGAAAAAATCAGTTTTAGTTTAATCATGAGTAACCTAATGAGTTTTTTTCTTTTTTAAGTAGCTTACACCTGGTTTACTTGTGTATGATGAGCAAACTTTTATGTTTACTATTGCATTTTATGCTTTAGTTAGTTGATTTTGGTAATTGTTAATTGTTGACCAGTAGATACACTGAATTCTCATTTAAAGGGTGATGGGAGGGAGGGAGGGAGGGAGAGGGAGGAATGTAGAGTGTTGGTGTTATTTAGTGTATCTCTGTGTTCACATCTCTCAGTCTAGGAACAGGCCAGTGCCTCTCCTACTGATACGAGGTGTTGGTTCCAACATTCCTCCATTTGTGATGTCCCAACAAGGACGGACCCACCCGGTCGTCTGCGACAGAGCCAGGGCCATATACCTTATCAAGGGAGACACTGCGTCTGTTATTTTGTTATTCACGCTTTCTTTCCTATAATACTCGCCCCAAACCTTTGGTTCGGAGAGCAGAGGGATCGACAGCCGAGGAGCACGTCGGGAGACTGAGGCTATCCCGCCTAAGTCTGTACCTGTGCTGTATTACATCCTCCAATAAACCATCTATTCGACCCTCTGATCCATCCTGTCAAGTTGCTTTGATTTCCACTTCAAGCATCACTACTACGACGGAGAAATACACAACGCAGAGTCTTTAAGAACGGTTTAGAGATAAGCTGAAATCTAACAATAGGTTCTATAACCCAGTAGGACAGCTGGACCAGAGGTTCTATAACCCAGTGGGACAGCTGGACCAGAGGTTCTATAACCCAGTGGGACAGCTGGACCAGAGGTTCTATAACCCAGTAGGACTGCTGGACCAGAGGTTCTGCTGTAACCCAGTAGGACTGCTGGACCAGAGGTTTTATAACCCAGTAGGACTGCTGGACCAGAGGTTCTGCTGTAACCCAGTAGGACTGCTGGACCAGAGGTTCTATAACCCAGTAGGACTGCTGGACCAGAGGTTCTGTAACCCAGTAGGACTGCTGGACCAGAGGTTCTATAACCCAGTAGGACTGCTGGACCAGATGTTCTGCTGTAACCCAATAGGACTGCTGGGCCAGAGGTTCTATAACCCAGTAGGACTGCTGGACCAGAGGTTCTATAACCCAGTAGGACTGCTGGACCAGAGGTTCTGTAACCCAGTAGGACTGCTGGACCAGAGGTTCTGTAACCCAGTAGGACTGCTGGACCAGAGGTTCTGTAACCCAGTAGGACTGCTGGACCAGAGGTAGGTCAGATGATTATATTGGATATAAAAAATAATTGATTCAAAAAGTAATACATGCACACAAGGACGTAGGAACCGGGGGGGACGTGTCCCCTCCAATATTGGAGACAGGCGCATTTGTCCCACCTAAAGATTATACCGGGTGGAGAAAAATATTTTATTTTATTTTGAAAGCGCAACACCGCGTCTTGTCACCGCTTCTTATTCTTAAAAAAACTGGATGATTGAGCGTGCAATTAAAGAATTGATTTGATATTTATCAGTTCATTACTGCCATTCAAAATGTGTTTTCCTATACATTTACAAATGTATCTTTTTAGTAGAATAAAATATATTTGTGAATTTTTTCAGTGTAGTTAATTTATGACATATTTCTGTATTTCAAACCATTAACGGATCTGTCAGGTTTCCGATATGTGTCCCCCCCAATGTTAAACTCATTCCTACGCCCCTGCATGCACAGTATGTATGCTAAATAAATAACAATTAACAAATGGCTGCACCATTTCACACATTCCAGACCAGACCCCCAGACCAGACCCCCTCCTCAGACCAGACCCCCCAGACCAGACCCCCTCCTGAGACCAGACCCTCACAGCTTGTTCCCCACAGAAGGAAAACCAACGTGAGATCTCTTCTGCTTCCTCCTACTCTCTCGCTGTCTCACTCTCTCACTGTCTCTCTGTCTCTTTCTGCGTCACTGTGTCTCTCTCTCAATTTAAATTCCATTTGTATAGCCCTTAATATCTCTCTCTCTCTCTCTCTCTCTCTAGTACTTCCCCTTCCAACAGTTTGGCGTGTGTGTGTGTGTGTGTGTGTGTGTGTGTGTGTGTGTGTGTATGTGAGACAAAGAAGAGGACCAGTCGTGTCCGGATCACCCAGAGAGATTTGACGTCTGGCCCAAGGTGTTGTGTAGAGAGGGTCTGACTGGCCGCTGCTACTGGGAGGTAGAGAGGGAAGGACGTGTTTATATAGGAGTGACATTCAGAGGAATCCCAAGGAGAGGAGGGGGTGACAGCTGGCTTGGACACAACAACAAGTCCTGGAGTCTTTATTGTTCTGATGGTCGTTACTCTGCCCAGTACAACGGTAGCTATACAGCCATACCTCTCCCCCCCGCTGGCTCCACCAGAGTAGGAGTGTATCTGGACCGGCCTGCTGGCTCTCTGTCCTTCTACAGAGTGTCCCCAGATGTAGGAGGGTCCACAGACACACTGACACACCTCCACACCTTCTAGTACACCTTTAAGTACAGTTATAGTCTCTTGCTCTCTCTCTCCACATCTCTCTGTCTGAGGACATACATGAATCCACACATGCATATATGAACAAACAAACACGCCCATATATTAACAAACACACGCTTATATTAACACACACACACACGCATATTAATACAGGCACACGCAGAAATTAAGACACACGTGCACAATGTTGGGGTTAACGCATTACAAAGTAACGATATTACTTTATTGGGTAAAGAAGTAAAGTAAGGCATTACATTTAAAATATCGGTAACTGCACTACTTTTCTAGACTATAGTAATGCGCTTTCCTGCGTTACCCAAGCCGTGTTTGCCTGCGTGTAAAGTTCTGATCTGCTGTGGTGCGTGCATGCCTGCTGCCTGTGTGTCTGCAGCGCCTGCTTGCCTCGCACGTTGCCATAGCGATCGATTTGAGTGACATAGCTGCTTGTGCGAAGCAGTGTTCAAGTGTTGGAGCGCAAGAGCAGGTGACACAGAAAGACAGGCTGGTTGCAGGGTTAATTCTAGAAGACATGCTTCCCCTGTCGACTATTGAATCGCCCAGATTTAGAAAAATACTAGATAAAATACCCGCCACTCGCAAGCCAAGATCCGACAGGAAAACATTTTCCCATTACCTGAACAAGTGTTATACCGACATGGAATCGAAGCTCAAAATAATTTTCGATTCCTCCCTGGAACATGTGTCCATCACCGCAGACCTTTAGTCCGCCAACAACAAAAGTTACTTAGGAATGACGATGCACTGGTCAGGTGAGGAAGGGGGCCATGTCATTATTTTTTCATCCTTAAGGCCTTTACAGGCTAGCCATGCAGTGGAGTACTTCGTTGCATGCGATGGAGCATTGTCCTGCATAAAAATCATGGTCTTCTTGAAAGATGCAGACTTTTTCCTGTACCACTGCTTGAAGAAAGTGTCTTCAAAAAAGAAAGAAAGTGTTCTAAAAACTGGCAGTAGGTTTGGGAGTTGATCTTCAACCCGAAAAGGTCCAACTAGCTCATCTTTTATAATACCAGCCCATACCAGTACCCCACCTCCACCTTGCTGGCGTCTGAGTCGAAGTGGAGCGCTGTGTCCGTTACTGATCCAGCCACGGGCCCATCCATCTGGTCCATCAAGAGTCACTCTCATCTCATCAGTCCATAAAACCTTTGAAAAATCGGACTTCAGATATTTTTTGCCCCAATCTTGACGTTTCAACTTGTGTGTTTTGTTCAGTGGTGGTCGGGTTTCAGCCTTGGCCATGTCTCTAAGCACTGAACACCTTGTACTTCTGGGCACTCTGGGTAGGTTGCAGTTCTGGAATATGGCAGCACTTGAGGATAATGGGTTCCTGGTAGCTACACGTTTGATTCTTCTCAAATCTTTGGCAGTTAATTGCGTCTTTTCTTCTCAATACGTTTCTTGCGACCCTGTTTGCTATTTGCAACAAAACGTTTGATGGTTCTGTGGTCACGCCCCAATATCTTAGCAATTTCAAGAGTGCTGCATCCCTCTGTAAGACTTTTTACAATTTTTGACTTTTCAGAGTCCGTTAAATCTCTTTTTCAGCCCATTTTGCCTGAGGAAGAGAAGCTGTCTAATAACTATGCACACCTTGACATAGAGTGTTGATCTCCTTAGGCCACACCCTCATTCATTACGCAAATACACATCACCTGGTATGCTTAAATACTATAAGCACTCAAGTTTATACAGCTTGATGTTGGAAAACATGCATAAAAATTATGATATGGCCAAAATACTCACGCCTAATAATTGTGCACACAGTGTATATTAACAGGCGTGCATATATTAACACACACACATATATAAACACACACACAAACACACACACACACACACATATATAAACATACACAAATATACAGACACACACACATTCACACGCGCGCACACCAGAGATGGAAATTAACTTTTCCACCGGCCACTGTGGAAGGTGGATTTAAAAATCTACCAGCCACTCAACTTTTTTACTTTAATATATGCGTTAATGTTAAACAATATAATAGTAAGAATAGCTAAGAAAAGTGTTTTACATACACATTATCTTTTCCATCAGAAGTGATTTATACTGTAATTAGGCGCTACCAAGGAACTGAGTTGCAAATTAGGCCTTTATACACTGCCAAGCGGGTTCGGTCACGGCTTGGCACGCTCAGCAAATTCCCCGTCTTGCCTGTCTGAAATCTAGGGGGTAAAATCCTGCGTCGTCACAGCGCCGGCTTTCTTGGTTCACTGGAGAAGTCAAGTTTCAAGTTAATTTTTAGAGCCCTTTAAAACAACAACAGTCTTCCAAAGTGCTGTACAAATAAACTTTCTAGTTATCAACACACAAATAACATGAAAAAAATGTAAAGCACAAAAAAGGACACAGACAATAATAAAACTTACATGGAGTTAAATGCAAGAAAAAATAAACAAGTTTTTAGGAGGGATTTTGTTACTTATTTTAATCACATAAGCTGCCCACACATAGCCACTAGGAAGTAGGATCGAACACATAAGCCATAATTACCATAAATAGCCACTAGGAAGTAGGATCGAACGCATAAGCTGTAATTACTATACATAGCCACAAGGGGGGCAGGCCCCGACATATAAGCTGCAATAACTACTCCAGTCACAGATGGCAGCACCTTTAGACAAGTGAGGAGGGCGAAGCCAATACGTCACATAGGCCACGCCTACTCGGTATTAAAGCAGGGCCTGGAGCAAAGGAGATCAGAAACATCCGGCAGTCCATACTAGGGAATTACATACAGAGGCCTGCTGTTTGTCGCTCACACGCGTGTCCGTACAATTCCCCTCCTTTTGCTTCATAGTTACCATACCGAAATACTTTAACAAATGAAGTGAGTTAAAAGCGATCCGGATTGGACTACTTTCTCTAAGAACGCGACAATTTGAAAATGGGCACTGAAGGGGCTAGCCTAACATGAAGAGGGAGTTCGTTCCACAGTCTGGGGCCAACGACTGAAAAAGCCTGACCACCCCTTAAGTCTTGGCGGAGGGATGGTGAGCAGTAATTGGTCATTGGACCTCAATGACCTCGGGGGGAGCGTATTTTATTAGGTCGGAAATGTAATGTGGAGCCAGTCCTTTCAGAGATTTAAAACCAAATAATACAATTTTAAAATCAATCCTAAAACGAACAGGGAGCCAGTGGAGAGCCGCAAGTACTGGAGTAATGTGCTCCTGCTTGTGGGTTCTTGTTAAAAGACGGGCAGCATAGTCTTGAACTAATTGAAGCCGGGATGAGGAGGTTATGGAGCTTATGCCAGCATAAAGAGCATTGCAATAGTCAAGGCGGGAAAAAATAAAAGCATGTATTGCAGTCTCAAAATGTTTGGAGGATTAAAAGGACTTTACTTTTGATGAAAGCCTGAGGTGAAAGAAACTGGATTTTACCACAGTTAATTTGCTTGTTCAGTTTAAAATCGGCGTCTAAAATTACACCAAGATTTCTAACAGAGAAGGCGGTGCTACGCACGGAGTCTAGACCCCCTTAGAATAATTTGCATACTCCCGAATGTTTAAATTGTTTAATGAATGAAGACATGACTTAACGTCTGAGCGTAGGCTACAAACGTGATTGACTATTTACAAGTGCAAAAACGCCAACATATTCTTCATTTTGCTGACTACTTGTTTTTTAACCTTTTTATAAGCTTAACATGGAACCTGATTTAAAGCAGATTTAGTATTATATTCATAATGACAGTGGTCTGGGAAAAGCTATGGATCATGTTGTGATGACTTTAAACTGAGTTGATTCCTTGTGTTCTGTGGGGAACATCAAAGCAGCAGAACATGTTCAGTTATTAAAGATATGTACACACCTGTTGATGATTAGTAATGTCTGCTGCTTCTATTGTTTGAGACCTTGTGTTTATTGTGTACATATAAGTGACTGTTCTATTGTTTGAATCCTTGTGTTTATTGTGTACATGTAAGGGACAGTTTGTCTATTGTTTGAGTCCTTGTGTTTATTGTGTACATGTAAGGGACTGTTCTTCTATTGTTTGAATCCTTGTGTTTATTGTGTACATGTAAGGGACTGTTTGTCTATTGTTTGAATCCTTGTGTTTATTGTGTACATGTAAGGGACAGTTTGTCTATTGTTTGAGTCCTTGTATTTATTGTGTACATGTAAGGGACTGTTCTTCTATCGTTTAAGTCCTTGTGTTTATAAGGTCGGGGGTTCACTGAATAAAAAGCACAACAGAGGCTTTGTCTACACAACATTAATAATCAGGATACCAGCAAGTGCATTTCAACACTCATACGCCTGATGAGGGATGGAATATGGAGAGAAAACACACAGACACAGACACGCACACAGAGACACACACAGACAGACCCTCACACATACTGTGGTAACCCGGCACGGTGAGCGAACCGCCTCCCCAAATAGGACACAACTTTGCTGGGCAAAAGCCAAAAAGCATGTTTAATCCAAAATCAAACAAAGTCTCATACTGAAAATAATACGACGAAAAAACCTGGGAGGAATCGATCCTATCCCCCGTGGGTGGAATCCCGTCACCCACGAGGACCAGTCTCTCCGTACAGGAGCTCCAGGGCTAGGAGAGCCCTGAATGAGCGGAGAAGCAGGCTATCTAAGCCCTGCTTCTCCACCTGTTCCTCAGGTGCTCTGCATGTCCTTAATTGGCCCGGGCCGGGTTGCCACAATACAAACACACAGAGAGACAGACATACACACAAAAACAGACAAACACACACACACACTGAGACAAACACACACACAGACACAAAGAAATAAACACACACACACACAGACATGCACACCACTGGTGATTTCTCTAAGACTGCAAGGGAAGCTCGGCTTCCCTTAAAATTTCAATAATGTAATGGTCAAATGTATACTGTTGTGTTAACATTTCATTGACTAAAAAATTGTTAGAACACGTCCATATCAAAGACGAGTTTGTTCACAATCAGCTGCTTATCGCAGGTCAACTGACTCAAATTCCTTCTCATACATTCCCGTAGCGTAACACTGCATTTGCCTGTTGAAGCTCAGCGTCCATCGACTTCAATGGGGCTGCAAAGAGCAGCTTTTTTTAGTGAGTTGAAAGTCAACGGCCATTGGGTAACGCTGCGATTATGTCCCTCCCATGAATGCTCAGCGTCTCTGGGGGTGAATGGAGGAATGGGCTGGCCTGGACGCTGGGCTTCTGCATGATGATTGGAGGGTCTGAGATAGACTGAGTTGCTGTTTGATTAACAGCGATTTTTAACTATAAAACGTCGCCGGAGCTCTATTTAGTCCTCAGTCCCATTGTGGATTTGCAAGCGATTTGAAAGACAACTGCAACCTATTTCTTGAAACTTGCTTGGCGAAATTGCTAGACAATTTTCATAGTACATTTCATACACTTATACAGAATTCCCACATTTCCTTGTTCGAGTGTAATATAATTTTGGTAGTTGGCCATCACTTTAATTCAGAGAGCCTGAGGTCTGAACTTCAAGTCCTGTATTCAGATCAGCACTTGCAGGGTGGCAAGGGAAAGCTGTGGGATTTATTGGTGTTTCTTAAAGACATGGAGTTGGACAGTGCAATGCTTCAGCTTTACAAACGGTTCTCAATAGTGGCAACAATTGGAGCTGCATCTGCAGTTGTAGAAAGGAGCTTCTCCTGTTTAAAGTGGCTCACGTCCTACACACGTTACACAATGGGCTAAGGCCGTTTAAGCAGCCTAGCTCTGCTGGCCATTGAGAGGACACTGGTCAAGTCACTGGAAAAGACAGCTAGTTGGTATGGCAGGGTCACAGAGCATTTCCTTGAAGAAGAATTGACACATAAATAAATTGAGAATTTATGCTATGTAGACCGAAAATGAGCTTCCCCTCTTTGAAAGACCAGCATCCGCCACTGACGCACACACACAGACATGCACACACACAAAGATACACACACACACAGATCTTCATTGTGTGCTATGAATCAGTAAGATGTGTCCCCCCCTCCGCCCAATAGTCAGACCACGTCAGAACCGGACCTACAAACACCAGCAGCACTATGAAGACCCCACCTTTATTCAGGAGGAGACACACACACACACACACAAACACACGCACTCATCATGACCCCCACCTTTATTCAGGAGGGGAGGACACACACACACACAATCAACACATTCAACACATTCAACACAATCAACACATTCAACACAATCAACACATTCAACACAATCAACACATTCAACACTTCCTGTTGTTCCACACGTTGTCGCCTTTATTCTCAACTCAACAAAACACAAAGTCAGGAGAAGGAGGAGCAGAGGAATGAGGAGCACAGGAGGAGGAGGAGGAGGAGGAGGAGGAGGAGGAGGTGGTCGAGCACAGCGGGGGAACGCCAGGCAGTGCCTGTGGGAACGTGCAACGCCAGCCCGTAGCTGAAGGGCTCAGGGTCCGAGGCGGAGGGGGAATACGTCTCCAGGTTGAATCCCGACGCCCCGACGTTCAGATCGCCGCCGCAGCGGTTAGGAATGGGGCGGCCTCCATGTCTATTGGCTGGGCCGCCTCTGAGGCAGCGGGCGGGGAGGGGGGGCATTAGACAGACAAGGCGACGTTGTCTGTTTTTTCAGGTCAAAGATGTCTTTACTAGAACTAAGGGTGGGGGGGGGGGGGGTGAACATTGGATCACTGAAGGATCTCGGGGTTGCCAAAAAGGAAGTAAAGTGGGAAAAAGTAACAGTGAATGTGGGGTCGCATTCTGCTGCTCTGTTGCGCCCAGAGTGGACGTCAGGTCACCCCCAAATACAAGATGTCTTGCCACCTCAACCAGGTTGTTTCTCTGGGGTTTCAACATGTTCACCGCTCAGATTTCAAACAGAGTCCCAGTCAAGCTGCTCCGCTGATAGCCGAGGGGCTAAGGTGGTCGACTGCAAGCTGAAAGGTTCCCGGTTCATCCCCAATGTCCACAGCCTGACGTCTGGTCACCCCAGAGCTAGATGCCCCCTACCTCGACCTGGTCCTTAGAGCAGGACCTTCCCAGGGTCAGAAAGGAGCAGTGGGACTACCAGAAGCGAACTCTATCATTGCCAACAGCCTAGCAGAAGTAAGAAAAGTGTTCGGACAGTGCCGTAGTCACTGCTCGTGATAAGACTGGGAACTAGACGAATCTCGAGAGCTCATGTTTCGTTCCCTCTGCCCCCCCGCCACAGAAACGATGTTCTGCAGGTACGAAATCTACGGATCCATCACAACCGTTTATCCAACGTGAGGCAGGATGAACACGATGACGGTGCAGGCGTGCCGTAGAGGCATCTGAACGACCACAGAGAAGGCCGCCGCTGTACAACGGTCTGTTGGGTACGCTATCGAGTCTTAAACAAACTAGGCGGGATATTTTCACTAAAAGAAGAATATAAGACTGCACTTAAAGCGTTTGTGGGGAAAAAATTTTATTATTCGTCGCTCAGTGCTGCGTCACCAGTTTCGTTGCGCTGATGGGTCGAGGGCCTGTCAAATCGCGTCTAGAGGTATTTTGGTCTGGGCCCGTTGGGGGAAATACAAATCGAAACAGAACAGACATGTTGGTTTTGCAAGAGCGCGCTACCTTGTAATAGGCTGAACTCTCGTTTTTTGAATATGCCTTTTTAACATTGTTTATTACATTACACATACCCACGTAAATAGATACATGTTTGCATTAATTAGAAGGTGTATCTCGTTGAGTTGTGGGGCTAATGCTGTGGCCCCATGGTATTGCCATTAGCGCGCTAATGCCCACAGCTACCAGTTACATACGGGGGGGTCACTGAAGCGATAGTCAAAAGTGGTATCACTGCTCTTCTCTAAGCCCGGGAAGGTTCACATAAAAAGCAGAGGAATCCAAAATCCATGTATCTGGATTCACTGCAAATCACTTTGGGTCAAAGTTTGTGCAACATAACGAAACGGCAACAGGTCAACGGAAAAACAGTAAAAAGTGGAATTAATACGTAATAAAAATGTTCCTCCATAAACAACACAGCAGCTCCACATGACTCAAAAGTTTCCCAAGACACAACTAGTTGAATGTTCTGGGCCAGAAAGGGGAAGGTCTGGATATTTTAGCATTTTGAGTGAATTGACACTTTTATGGGACCACAATAGCTGCCCAGGTGTTTCCCTAATGGATTTCCTTCTTGTTGAGGAACTTCAGAGTCTCACGTGACAAATATTCAGATGGAAACCTTTAAAGTTGGATCTGTAGTATGCATTTTTTTTTTCAAAGCAGCGAGAAAACAAACAGCCATGTGTACATTAAACATTCTCAAAGAAAGGTAAAGTATTCAAGACAATAATGTACGTACTTAAAGTCCACATGTAGACTATGGTGTGTGTTTTTTTCTCTATGGGCGTAAGATTCAAAATCCCTCCAAAAAAAACTTTTTTTCCTCCTTGTATCCCAAATTAGGACTTGGAATTGATGAAAAAAAAGCAAGGTTTTCTATATACAAAGTTCTGTTGTGTGTGAACATTTTTTCGCAGTAAAGTTTTAGGTAAAAAACCAACGTAAAAAGCCTCTAATCCAAGGAAGATTTGGCCAGCATTCATGCGTCATAACATTTGACTCACTTTGGCAGATCAACTGATTACCTATGGGCCGATGTTGGTGGCAAAAAGTTGAGTACAGAGGCTCGATAAATATTCTATTCTATGCAAAATAAAAGAAACTTTGGAAAAATAAACTTCGGAAGCTGGCCACAACACATAAAAGTGGACAGTTGTTTTCTTCCCTTTGAGGCTTTGTTGAATCGCTCCATGGTCGGTCTAATCCGTGATTATTACATTTTTTGTTTTGTGTTTTTGGGGTAACTTTCCATAATTTTTGGGGGATTTTCAGCAAAGACAAACAGCGGCACTCGCACCCATCCCGGTCGCTCTGCTTGGTCGTCCCAAATGTTCCCAAGAAAATAAACTTCTTGGACTCATTGTTGGGGAAGCCTAGCCGAGTGCATGGGAATCTTGGAGTCCTCAAAGCGATGACACCAACCATTAGACGCAACCTGCGGCCGCATCCAGAATAAACAAAACAACACAAATCAACACAAGCTACGTTTTCTCAGTTATTTTTCAACAGGGTTAAAACAAACGTAGTAATGAACTTGCAGCGTTGATCCCATAAGGAATAAGATATGTTTTTCTGTACAATTTCTTCTCTCCACGCAGTGTGAAATTGTTTTTTTCTTGTTTTCTAAGACACACACAAACTTTTGCACCCACAATCACACACACGTTGTATTGCCAGCTTTTCCTAGCTGTGTGCGTAATGTTTCCGCGCAAGCTGCCCAGTTCTTGATGAGAATGAGAAGCGCTTTTTTTTTAAACGTAGGCCAAGTCCGTTAAAAGACCCGCAATAGCGGACTACGGAAAAAAGAAGAAAGGGACGATATTTCGGGTTATAGCGATAAAAATGGCGCAACCAACAGCCGAAGCAGAAACTGACAAATTCTCGGTCGGCTTTTTGAGAAAAACAAGACTCCAGTTTTCCTTTGAAGAGAGACAGCGTCATGCAAATCGATGAGTCAAAAGAACCCCAACTCCCCCCCTCCCAAAACCCCAAAGTATTCGTTGAAGCAGCAGCAGTCCATTTTTTGAGCAGTTTCTTTCGGCTACACGAACCAAAACAACAAAGCCGATCGGATCTGTCGGAGCGACCGCGTTCCCGTGTCGCCCCAGCTCCGCTCCTGTTTTCACTCTCCCCACGGGAAACAGGAAAGTTGTGGACGATTGTTCCAACGGAACTCCTTACACACACACGCGCGCGCACACACACACACACACACACTCATTCACACACACACACCCTTTATAGTTCCATATCCTGTGGCCTGTCCCAGGCGATATCACGACGGGGAACAACGTTTGCAAAGAGAGAGAATAGAGGGCTCTATCGGGGGGGGGGGGGGGAGGTGAAGGTGGGCGATGGGTGTGGGTGGGGGGGGTTAGGTCAGGTGTGCATACGTGGGGGGCAGCCGGGGATTACGTGGAGGTGGGCACCCCTTTGACCATGGGCTCGCGGTTGAGGTAGGTGGCCCAGTACACCAGGTTGAAGGTCCCGAACAGCACGGGGAACACGATGCGTGACATCTTGTCGATCTTGCTCACGCTGTTGTACGTCTTCTTGGGGTCCAGGGCGCGCACGTCGGAGGCGGAGCCCCCCATGCCCACGCCCACGCCGATGCCCACCGAGCGCAGCTGCACCGAGGTGGTGTTGGAGATGGTGGAGATGGTGGCCGACAGGTCCTTGGTGAGGTTGGGCGTGTAGTTGACCCCGGCCGTGCACGCGTTGTTGGGCTTCTTGGAGAGCACCATGGGGTCACGCTTCTGTGGAGGAGGTGGAGGAGGAGCGGGTTGGAGGAGGAGGAGGTGGAGGAGGAGGAGGAGGGAGGTGGAGGAAGAGGAAAGGAAGGAGGAGGGAGGCGGAGGAAAGAGGGTGGAGGAGGATGAAGTGGAGGAGGAGGAGGAGGTGGAGGAGGAGTGGGTTGAGGAGGAGGTGGAGGAGGGAAGAGGAAAGGAAGGAGGAGGGAGGCGGAGGAAAGAGGGTGGAGGAGGATGAAGTGGAGGAGGACAGCGGAGGTGGAAGAGGAGGAGGAGGAGGTGGAGGAGGAGGAGGAAGAGGAAGGAGGAGGAGGAAGAGCGGGTTGGAGGAGGAGGAGAAAGAGGTAGGAGGAGGAAGTGGAGGAGGAAAGTGGAGGAGTAGGAGGAGGTGGAGGAGGAGGAGCGGGTTGGAGGAGGGAGGAGGAGGAAGTGGAGGAGGAGGAGGTGGAGGAGGAGGAGGAAGAGGAAAGGAAGGAGGAGGGAGGCGGAGGAAAGAGAGTGGAGGAGGATGAAGTGGAGGAGGAGGAAGCGGAGTAGGAAAGCGGGAGGGCCAAAAGCAGCAAAGGGTCAGTCGCACCCGTTTAACCACCCCCTCGCTAAGCGACTGGGCGGCGTGTCGCCATGGTGACGGGGGGAAGGGCGTGTCCTCACCTTGGGGTGCTGCGCCTCCAGGGCCTTCTTGCCGTCCCAGGCCCAGCTCCGCTTGGTGAAGTAGTTGACGGTGGCGAACTCGATGAGGGCGGAGAAGACGAAGGCGTAGCACACGGCGATGAACCAGTCCATGGCCGTGGCGTACGCCACCTTGGGGAGGGAGTTACGGGCGCTGATGCTGAGCGTCGTCATGGTGAGCACCGTGGTGACGCCTGGGTGCAGGAGGAGGAGGAGGAGGA
>NC_136937.1:32984448-32986948 GCF_949987615.1 Pollachius pollachius | reverse complement strand
GGGTTTGATCTGATGGGACTGACATGGAGTGGGAGGACTGTGGGCCGGCCGCGTTGGACTGCGATGGCCAGGCCAGGAAAGAACGGAAATGGCCTCACTTCCTCTTGACCTGGAGGCAGTTGGGGTGCAATGAATCAACGTCCATTTGTGTTGTATCGTACGTGCCTCTGCCCATACCACTACTACTGCTACTACTGCTACAATTATTATGGCTGCTACTACTACTGCTACTGTTTCTGCTTCTACTACTACTGCTATTACTGAGAATAATATACTACTGCTACTACTGCTACAATTATTATGGCTGCTACTACTACTGCTACTGTTACTGCTACTATTACTGAGAATAATATACTACTGCTAGTACTACTATTACTATACTTAAACTATTACTTCTCCTACCCATGCTACTACTACTGCTACTACTACTACTACTGAGAATAATATACTACTGCTACTACTACTATTACTATACTTCTACTATTACTACTACAAACCATACTACTATTACTGCTACTATTACTGCTACTACTACAACTACTGCTACTATTACTACTAATACTACTGCTACTACTGCTGCTACTACTACAATTATTACTGCTACTACTATTACTACTAATGCTACTACTACAACTATTACTGCTACTATTACTATTACTGGGACTACTATACTACTGCTACTACTACTACTACTACACTACTACTACTGTACTACTACTACTACTATAACTACTACAACTACTACTACTACTGCAACTACTACTACAACTACTACTACTGCTGCTACTACTATATTACTACTACTGCTACTACTTTACTACTACTACCACTACTACTATACTGCTGCAACTACTACTACTACTACTACTACTGTGACTTAACTTCTACCACTTCTACTCCTACTACTGTTACTATCACTATACTTCTACTAGTACTACTATTACTGCTACTACTACTACTGCTGCTACTGCTTCTGTTACTGCTACAACTTATACTACTACTAACTACTGCTTACGACTGCTACTACCATACTACTACTACAATACTACTACTGCTACTAATACTTTATTACTAATACAACTATAACTACTATACTACCACTATTACTACTGCTACTACTACAACTATTACTACTAGTATTATTGCTACTGGTCTACTACTACTATAATACTACTACTACTAGCACTACTACTACCACCACTACCACTACTACTATACAATAAGCAACAACAATTAGTGAGAACTATAAAAAAAAGTATATATGTTCATTTGCCAATTTCATTTTATGATACACGTAGTAATAATAATAATAATAATAATAATAATAATAATAATAATAATAATAATAATAATATAAACATAGGACATTATTATTATACATAGATAGATGTATAATAATAAGATAGATATTATGTTTAATCATAATAATGGCATGATTATTGCTATTATTTGCAGTCTGTAAGACTTTGAGGTCTGTGCCTCTGTCGGTTAATTCGGGCTGAAACACTGATGCCACACTTTGTTTCCGCAGTACTTAACAAATCTCACTCGCCCGCAAATCCCGCCCGCCGGCAGGATAAGCTGATTGGTTTTCCAAAATACTTTGCAGTATACTCTTAAATAGAGTAGATATCACATCTGTAAACACAGGCACACACTGCTATGCTAGACGGCATATCTGATTTATGTTTGTATTATGCGTATTCCCCTGAGAGCAATATACATTTAAATAAACAACGTTGAGCAACTCGGCCAATTTAATAACTAGAAATACTGGCACTTAATGTACACACTTATTGTATGTTGTACGTCCTTGCAATTCAAAATAGTACTTAGCATTCTGTAACGTCTTATCCTAGCTAGCTCTGTTGGGTTAACCTAGTGATTGTTAGCGCTTGGCACTTGGTTCTATGAACATCCTTAATGTACCGACAGAGATATATTGTTGCTTCTCTTTCCTCTGACAAATGTACTTATTGTAAGTCGCTCTGGTTTAAAGTGTCTAACATTCAGTGCTAAACTCCCTGAGTCTAAAAATACAAATAACGAAAACAATAGGTTTGCTAGCTAGTCACCGACCACGAGTGAGTTAACCAACTGCTGCATCGGAGCTGCACACGCGTCAACACGTCGGCAACTAGCTCTGCGCTCGTTCTCACCACGGTCCCCGTCAGTACTTAGTTAGTTAGTACTAGTAACCAACAAACCAAACCAACCAACCGGCCGCTAAGCAGCAGACCGACCGACCGATGTGACCTCTCTCCACCTCCCTAACCAGACTGACCCTGCCGTCAGACAGGCAGCCACACATCTCCCCGTCGCCGCGGCGACCCCATCACCGGACCAGAGCGGTATCACAGGGAGGGGGGGGTGAATGGGTTTGGTGGGTGATGTGCGGTGGTGCTGAGGAGAGGAAAGGGGAGGGGAGGGGGAGGGGGAGGGGGAGGGGGGGAGAGGAGAATCCACACTTTTAATAATGATTCGTCTGACGACGGTGCGG
>NC_136937.1:32976948-32981948 GCF_949987615.1 Pollachius pollachius | reverse complement strand
AGAGAGAGATGGAGAGAGAGAGAGAGAGAGATAAGGAGGGAGAGAGAGAGATGGAGAGAGCGAGAGAGAGAGAGAGAGAGAGAGAGAGAGAGAGAGAAAGAGGGAGAGATAAGGATGGAGAGAGAGAGATGGAGAGAGAGATGGAGAGAGAGATAAGGAGAAAGAGGGGGGAGAGAGAATGAGACAGAGAGAGAGACATGGAGAGAGGGGAGAAAGGGGGAGGGAGGGAGAGAGACAAAGACGATGGAGATAAAGGTGAGGGATGGAGAATCAGAAAGAGAGAGAGAGACACAGATGTTTAAATGCAGGCCTCCGATGCGTCAATGCGCTGACGTTCTTCATCGTTAAGTTATCATCAACACATGTCGGCAGCCGTGCGAGGCTATTGTGGAAAGACAAGATCTCCAGCCATCGCTTGGGAGGTTGCTCACTCACTCATTCACCCATTCAATCAGTCGTTCGCTCATTCACTCACTCACCAACAGCAACATCCAGCAGCTGTACAGCCTATGGATTGTCGACACAGTTTATGGATTCAAATATGACCTTTCCCTGTGTGTATGTGTGTGTGTGTGTGTCAAGGTTCACACAGACACACACATACACACACACACACACACAGACACACACACAAACCCAAGTACTGGGCAGTTTCAGATCAGCTGTGTGTTCTGACGTGTCATTAAGTTTGTCCAGTAGTGTTGGTCCTCAGCTAAAGCTTCTCAGGTGAAACCTTCTCAAACCCTTTCAGGACTGGTTCAGATGTAAACGCTGCAAGTTAGCCCTGGTTAATTAGTGTTCAGCCAAGGGGAGGGGCTTATTCGCCATCTTGGGTTAGCTTGGCAGTTAGATACCGTATGAAAGGTTGTCCAAAGCTGCTTGATTAAAATGTGACTTTCTCTCTTTGTTTTAACGTCCTGGCACTTCATGTACGAACTTATTGTATGTTGTGCGTCCTAGCACTTAAAAACGGTAGTAAGCATTGTGTAGCGTCTTATCCTAGCTATCTGTGGAATGGGTTAACCTAGTGATTGTTAGCGCTCGGCACTTGGTTCTATGAACATCCTTACTGTACCGACAGAGATATATTGTTGTTTCTCTTTCTTCTGACAAATGTTTAATCTTATTGTAAGTCACTTTGGATAAAAGCGTCTGCTTAGCGCCCTGAATGTAAATGTAGCCTTGAGCCGCGGAGCACAAGGCGTAAGGAGAGAATTCACGACGACAATTATCAGTTTCACGAATTATCAGTTTTCCAGTAGTTTTGGTGCTAAAACCAACCAAGGGAAACCAGCAAAAGAGTATTCTGTTAACAGCGAGAAGTGTTTCATTTAATTATCTCCAGACACTGACACTCTGACCGCAAGACGGACGTTGGCCTGATTGGGCAACCACCGCTTCGCATTTTTGGGGAATTTTGTTGTGATTTTACTTCATGTCCTCCCTTGCAAATGTCAGAGTCTTCCTCGCGATTTAACCGAACGCAGAGTCATTGGTGGTAGCGTCTATCGAGCTAGGAGCTAGCTTCTAATGAGCTAGGAGCTAGCTTCTACCGAGCTAGGTAGATAGCTTCCCTGACTTGGACCAACAGGTTAGAGAACCGGTCACTGAATGCACCTGGAGGCCGTGATGTAAGCAGTTTTCAGCAAGGTATTACGTGAGTTATCTGGCTCAGGTCCAGCAGTTAAACAGGAGACGAACGAGAGCCAACATTGTGGATTAGGGAGATTGTTATCGCGCCTGGGTTGACCTCATCACCCTCCTTAGTGCTGTGGTACTGCTACACCATCGCTTCTTCAATGTTAACAATGATACAGTCTATATGAGTACAATATAATAAATTAACAATGATACAATCTATATGAGTACAATATAATAAATTAACAATGATACAATCTATATGAGTACAATATAATAAATTAACAATGATACAATTTATATAAGTAGAATATAATATATTAACGATGATGCAATCTATGTGAGTAGAATATAATATATTAACAATGACAGTCTATATGAGTAGAATATAATATATTAACGATGATACAATCTATATGAGTAGAAAATAATATATTAACAATGATACCGTTTACATGAGTAGAATTTGAAATATTAACAATGATACAATATTTAAACATAAAATATGAAATATTCCCAATGATACAATCTATATGAGTATAATATGAAATATTTCCAATGATGCAATCTGTATGAGTATAATATTAAATATTTCTAATGATACAATCTTTAACCATTAAAGAAGCAATCTGAACCCTTTGAATGAAAATTAAAATATTCACATGCTATCGTATGTAAAATATGAATTATTCAAAATGGTACATTCTTTGAGTAAGATATAAAATATTTATAATGATACAATCTGAACCGTGTGAACGAAATATAAAATATTCACAATACTATCTTTTATGTAAAACATAAAATATTCACAATGATGCAATTTGTACCCTATGAATGAAATATAACACATTCCCAAAGATACTTAGAGACTTAGAGGGCCAGTAAAGAGACTTAGAGGGCCGGTAAAGAGACTTAGAGGGCCAGCAAAGAGACTTAGTAAAGAGACTTAGAGGGCCGGTAAAGAGACTTAGAGGGCCGGTAAAGAGCCTTAAAGGGCCGGTAAAGAGTCTTAGAGCACCGGTAAAGAGACTTAGAGGGCCAGTAAAGAGACTTAGAGGGCCAGTAAAGAGACTTAGAGGGCCGGTAAAGAGACTTAGAGGGCCGGTAAAGAGACTTAGAGGGCCGGTAAAGAGACTTAGCGGGCCGGTAAAGAGACTTAGTAAAGAGACTTAGAGGGCCGGTAAAGAGACTTAGAGGGCCGGTAAAGAGACTCAGTAAAGAGACTTAGAGGGCCGGTAAAGAGACTTAGAGGTACTGTAAAGAGACTTAGAGGGCCGGTAAAGAGCCTTAGAGGGCCGGTAAAGAGACTTAGTAAAGAGACTTAGAGGGCCGGTAAAGAGACTTAGTGAAGAGCCTTAGAGGGCCGGTAAAGAGACTTAGTAAAGAGACTTAGAGGGCCGGTAAAGAGACTTAGTGAAGAGCCTTAGAGGGCCGGTAAAGAGACTTAGAGGGCCGGTAAAGAGACTTAGTGAAGAGACTTAGAGGGCCGGTAAAGAGACTTAGAGGGCCAGTAAAGAGCCTTAGAGGGCCGGTAAAGAGACTTAGAGGGCCAGTAAAGAGCCTTAGAGGGCCGGTAAAGAGACTTAGAGGGCCGACAAAGAGACTTAGACAGCTGGTAAAGAGACTTAGAGGGCCAGTAAAGAGCCTTAGAGGGGCGGTAAAGAGACTTAGAGGGCCAGTAAAGAGACTTAGAGAGCCCCACTGGAAGCGTGTGGTTTGAAACTTGAGCGGCATGCAAGTAGCTGGAGATGAAACCATCATCTCTTTAGCCCCGTGAGCCTTGCATAGCCTAGCATAGCCTAGCCTAGCATAGCACTTGTCACCTGACAGGTTGAGTGTTTAAATGCCCGCGGGGTTAACCCCTTGTTACTATGCATGACCTGGTTTGTGTCCGACACGTAAGAAGATGAGTGTAATTTACCACCAGAGGCGTAGGGCCCTCGAGCAAAAAGCCATGCAGTAATTTTCTTGGCTTTTTGAAAAAATATATACAAATGTTCGGAAAGACATTCAGAGTATTTACTCACAACTGCCAAACTTAAGAGGGCAGGCGTGTGCGTCCATCGGGAAGTCCTCTAGCTGCATCGGGCATTCGGCGGATATGGTCAACCTATGGGACACAGAAACCACAACGCACGCGTTATGAATCACGGGGAACGGAAATGATTTGAGTTTGGTTGATTCTCGTGAATGATTCTCCTGCTTTTGGCGCGTTAAATGAAAGCCGCTGGTGGACCTGTGTGTGTGTGTGTGTGTGTGTGTGTGTGTGTGTGTGTGTGTGTGTGTGTGTGTGTGTGTGTGTGTGTTCAGTGATGACGGCGAGAATGGCGCCATCTGGTGGCTGATGGAAGGTATTTTTGTGAAAAATGAATTACAATTTCCAATTCAATCCAAATCATAATCAGATGTATGACAAAAAATAAAATCAAGTGGAAGCACAAAAGGTTCAACCAAATCAATCCTTGCAATCTTTCTTCTCCTTTTACGCAACAGAAAGCCGGATAAGGCTCGTTGGTGGCGGACCGACCAGATTCTTTTCAGTTTGGTTTACCGACAAAAGAGGAGAACGATGTGAACAACACAAACACAAACTAATCCTGCTTAAACATGGGTGTGTGTCTCTTAATCCCGCCATAATAGTAATAATTCGGAGAAATAACAACAAACAATCCGATGAGCAACACTCTTTTCACTTGTCGTATTTTCCGTTTTCGTAAATGGAGAATTATTCAAACGAAGTCTTTCTAGTTACAATCTGGAAAATGACCAAACCGGGACAATATCTCTGGTCACTCGGCGCGCCAGTTACTGAGGAAAGCCGTTTCCTTTATGAGATCGACCACGACATATACGTGAACCAACGGCAACAGCAGGTCAGAGACAAGATGGCGGCCACTCCACTGAAGGGAAGGGTGGTAGAGGACCTGGAGGAAACAAGGTTGCATGAGGCAATGTGGGTCATCCCCTTAAACAGGTGGAGGTGTTTTTACAACGGCCGCCACTAGAAACACACAACAGATCAGATCATCTGTCACAAAGATCTCTATCCCTCTGTCTCGCTCTCGCTCTGTCTCTCTCTCTCTCTCTCTCTGTCTGTCTCTGTCTCTCACTGACCCAATCACACGCACACACTAACACACTCTCTCTCTGTCTCTATGTCGCTCTCTTTCTCTCTCACACACACTCACCGACCCAATCACAACCACACACACACACACACACACACACACACACACACACACACACACACACACCCTGAACCTTTGATCGATTGGTGGAGCACGGATGTGTGTGTGTCCTCTCCAGAGTGCAAACATGCCTTCTTACACATGTGGATTTGTTGTCTTCAAAGCCGCTATGTT
>NC_136937.1:32960539-32961748 GCF_949987615.1 Pollachius pollachius | reverse complement strand
GGGTGGAGGTGAACTCCGTGAACGATGAGATTGCCCGGGGGACGTGCCGTAAAGAACAGCGCTGTCGTCGGGTAGGAAAGGGAAAGAATCCAAACCAGCGGACCAATCAGGAGCCAGGGGAGAGCGGAGACACGCTCCTCCACTCTGTGATGAATTGACATGCATGTGCAGACACACACACACACACACAGACACACACACACACACACTGTGCTCTTTCGCCATAGACACACACGCGCGCGGAGGAGAGGAGTGTGCGCTGGTCGTGTAATGTGGCGATGAATCAGAGTACAGGCTGGGTTGACCTTAGGTAGCCCACACACACAACAGACGCACAACGTTTATCGCACACGTATGGCTCTAACACACACACACACACACACACACACACACACACACACACACACACACACGTTTATCGCACGCGTATGGCTCTAACACACACACGCGCACACACACACACACACACACACAAACACAGACAAAACACACACGTTTATCCCACACGTCTCTAACACACACGCACACACACACACACACACGTTTATCGCACACGTATGGCTGTAACACACACACGCACCGCGCGCACACACATTTATCACATAAATATCCCCCTCACACACACACCACGCATGTAGGCGCGCACGACCATATGTTTCTAACACACACACGCGTGTGCAAACACGTTTATCACACACATATGTCTCTAACACACACACACACGCGCACACGCATTGTTCATTGTTCTTAGGCACGCACACAGGCACGCACACACACACTTCTCACACCCATTTCCCTCACACACTCGCACACAGACACACACATAAAAAACATTATAATCTCACGCACACTTATCACACACACATCTTTCTCACTCAGTCGCACGCAGATGGAAGCACATGCATCACACATTTAACCCAGTTATCACACACACACATTTAACACACACATACACACAAAGACATTTATCACACAGACATCTCTCTCACACACTCCCACACAGATGGAAATACATACATCACACACACAAACAGTTAACACTCTTATCACACACATATCCTTCACACACACACACACACACACACGCACAAACCCCCACACACGCAGACACACACACACACACACACTCGCACACACACACACTCTCAAACACACACTCGCACACACATTGCCACGACGACCCCTTTAACCCTCATGGTATAGGGGGAT
>NC_136937.1:32948039-32955539 GCF_949987615.1 Pollachius pollachius | reverse complement strand
AATCCCCACAGGTTGCTTTGTCTCATCGGGCCTTCGACAGCTTCTGCGTTTATTTCCAACAAAAGATTTAATTCCCCTACGCCCCGCCCGCAGTGTACAACGAACAAAAATGCTCCTTCAACTGTTTTGTTTTTTAACTTGAAAGCACAACATAATATTGTAGGGTGTTAGCTAGCTCCATTATCAGCTAGTTACCTAGCTCGATTATCAGCTAGTTACCTAGCTCGATTATCGGCTGGTTAGCAAGCTTACAAGCTCGGAGCAGCTGTCTTTGATGGATTCATCGAAAAGAATAATCCTAACCTCACATCGCACAATCTTAAGGCAGACATAAATCAGCTTCAGTTTGAATGAAAAAATATAGATAGCTGAGCTTAGAATATATATATATATATATATATATATATATATATATATATATATATATATATATATATATATATAGCTTAGCTATGTTTAGGTAGCTTAGATAACTTAGATAGCATTCTGAATATTGGCTAGGTAAAAGCAGTTCACAATTTATTCTATATAGTACTAGTATATTGTATATATAGTTCTATACTGTACGCGGCACACTATAGTGTATATATATATATAGATATTCAATAGGTTGTCGCGTTCTAGGGAGCAAGTAGCATTAGCCCGGACATCAAGCTAGCCGCGTTGACGGGCGTTGTGGTGGTTGTGAAACGTGTCGGTTTGGAGCCTTCCAGAGTCATCGCACTGCATCACAAATCCAACATTTCTTAAAATGTTGACCCCATGGTGCATGACCGTCCACTATCCCCTCTCCTGACCCCCTGCTGTGGAGCTGCACCCCCATGCCAGACATCTCATTCTCAGACTCATAGGCTGCACATTGCACCAGGGCCACTGCAGATAGACACCACCATAACGCACAACACCACACACACACACAACACCATAACGCACCACACCACACACACACACCACACCATAACACACAACACCACACACACACACAACACCATAACGCACAACACCACACACACCACACCATAACACACAACACCACACACACCACACCATAACACACAACACCACACACACACAACACCATAACGCACAACACCACACACACACCACACTACACAACACACACACCACACCATTACACACCACACCACACACACACACAACACCATAACACACCACACACACACACACACCACACCATAACGCACAACACCACACACACCACACCATAACACACAACACCACACACACACAACACCATAACACACAACACCACACACACAACACCATAACACACAACACCACACACACACCACCATAACACACCACACACACCACACCATAACACACCACACCCCGCACACACACACACACACCACACACACACACACACACACACAGACCCACACACACACACACACACACACACAGACCCACACACACACACACACACACACACACCACACACACAACACACCACACACACACACACACCACACACACACACACACACCGCACACACACACACACACACACCACACACCGCACACACACACACACACACACACAAACACACCACAACACACACACACACACACACACACACACCACAACACACACCATAAGCGGTGGAGTCTGGATGGACTGTGTCATTGGGGACTGGTCCGCCATTGCACAAGTCTTTATTAAAGTTTTTAAAGCTATTAGAGCAAGAGGGACCTTCTTGTGAAAGGCGGCAATGTCCAGATGACCTCTGGCGTGGTCCTTTTGAAAGTCTGTCAGCGCAGACATTTCAAGTGATCAGAATATAGTTAATGATGAATTAATGAATTAACTGCCATAGGAACAGACCAATTAATTGACACATGAAATAAACAGAATTTAGACGTTTTTTTATTAAATTCACAGTCCAACGAATAAACCAATCTGTTCCTGTGCACTGACACGGGAACAGACCAATTAATTAACCAATTAACTGACACAGAGACAGACCAATTAATGAACCAACTAACCGACACATGAACAGACCAATGAACTAACACATGAACAGATCTATTAACTGACACAGGAACAGACCAATGAATGAACCAATTAACTGACACATGAACAGACCAATAAACTGACACATGAACAGACCAATTAACTGACACAGAAACAGACCAATTAATGAACCAACTTACCGACACATGAACAGACAGATCTATAAACTGACACAGGAACAGACCAATGAATGAACCAATTAACTGACACATGAACCGACCAATTAACTGACACACAAACAGACCAACTAACGGACACGTGAACAGACCAATTAACTGACACATGAACAGACCAATGAACTAACACATGAACAGACCAATTAACTTACACACCAACAGACCAACTAACGGACACGTGAACAGACCAATGTACGATCCAATTAACTGACACATGAACAGACCAATGAACTAACACATGAACAGACCAATTAACTGACACATGAACAGACCAATGCATAAACCAATTAACTGACACAGGAACAAACCAACGAACACACACCCCACCCAACCCCAGACCCCGGCACTGACCCTAGCCCCTCTCCTTGTCCCCGGCCAGGCCGAGTCCCACGGCAACGTGCTGCTGACCACGCTGGAGATCCACAACGAGGTGGCGGGCGGCGAGATCACCACCAGCGTGGCGGACATCAGGAACTCTCAGTCCATGGTGCAGCTGGACAGCGCCGCCTCCTCGCACATCCAGTACCGCAAGCAGAGCGGTGGGGTGGGCCCCCGCTCCAACCGCCGCCATTCCCTGGACCGCGCTGCCGCGCTCAAACGCAGCCGCCTGCGCCGGCGGTCGTCCCAGCTGAAGATCAAGATCCCCGACCTGACGGACGTCAACGCCATCGACCGCTGGTCGCGGATCATCTTCCCCTCGGTGTTCTCCCTGTTCAACATGGTGTACTGGCTGTACTACGTGTGAGCGGAGATGAGCTCTACGCCGGGTGTTTTTTTTTTTTTTTCGGTTGAAGTGTGGTTGTTTTGTTTGTTGTTGTCTGTTTGTTTGAATTTATTGTTGTGATTTTTTCGATTTTTTTATTTTACTTTTTTTTTTCTCTGTCGTTGTGTTCAACTATTGAGGAAAATGCACACTGTAATGATTTGGGAAACACAAAACAGACTGGGAAAGACTGTTGTTGACGCTCGGACCAACTTGTCGTTAAATATTCTTTTTATATATTTGCGGTTCAAGAATCCTTCGGAGGGTTCTCGACTTTGTCTATTTGTTTATTCGGTTGTTTGTTTCCTGAGTTGTTTGTACTGTAATTGGGACTTGTTAATATCACAGCCTGCAATTTTGACAAATTCCAGTTCTTAATGAATAGAGCAATGCACAGCCAGCGAGTAAACAGAAAATACTTTAATTGCAGGAAGCGAAACTATAGAAAGCAACAACAACAGAAGCCGAAAAACTTCTGAATTTTAACTTCTGAGTTTTCTTCATGAAATAATGAAAACACAAAACACATTAAAAGAAACCTGAAAATGATGAATTATGGACAGACATTCCAAAATAGCCAAAGCCATGGATCAAACGCATAAGTTTGACTGGTACCCTATGCAGAGTGAATGCATGCAATGGTCAGCCATTTTGGAATATTAATACTTCCCTGCCTTTGGTTTTACATAGTCTTTCAAAGTGCAGGTAACAAGTTTGTTTTTTCAAAGGAATGGTTTTTTATGTGTATTTTTTTGTGTATAGCATTGATAGTATATTTGCTATAATGGGTGACCTTTCGATGGGTCTTAATCCAAACGTTTATTTAAAGTCAAGGATCTTGGCCTCTATTCAGGATGATTGTCTCTCAGGTTTGGGATTTTGCTATTGGGTGTTTTTCAAATTTGTGGCATCATTTTTTTAATCATTTGAAACTAAAGCACAAAAAGTGATTGAAACTGCAGTTTGCATCACTTCTCCAATAATCCATAATAGATACAGCTCTCTGAAGATATAGCACGACATAATTGCACTCTATTTCCGACTTCCAATTTTCATCAAATTCTTATAAAAAATATCTTTCATTAAAAAATAGTATTTGCTGCCAAGGGATGTGAGCCAAGAAGTTGCTCAGTGCAAGAAATATTCAAATATTTTTGTATACTGTCTCCAGGTTTATGTTTTTCATTTCTATACCTGCCAAGTGTTTAATTGTAAGAAAAACGAAAAATGTAACTTTGTTTCTCAACTCTCCTGAAAAGATTGTCTGGTTTCTGTAACTCGGATGTGCATAGTGGATGGAAGATAGGCATTACTTGTACATAAAAGTACATAATTGTGTACATACATTTACATATATAAATATATTCAGTGTGAACAACCAAAAATGAAAAGACAAAAAATAATAACGAAAGCATTGCATATTCATTCTGTGATTGTCTGGCTCACTGACTCTTCAATTGTAAACGTCGGACTCTTTAGCGCAAAAAATAAACATAGTGATGCAAATTAAACCTACTAACTATGGCTAGAGTTCAACCATAACCACACGTATAAGAAAATGACTTTCTTTGTTCATGTTTGAGGCACATTATTCACATTCTTGTTCGAATCACACCAATGCCCATTCAATGTTGTTCACCCTACAATGCAATGCAAGTGGATTGAAATGAGATGGACCAAAACAGCCCTGCAGTGGGTCTGTTGAACGATAAGCACATACACCAACACTGAATGTATCAGTTATTGTTTTCCAGGCAGAGGACAATGAGCCATGGTCGTCCATTTTGTTTTTCTTTTTTAACGTTTTTACCAAATTCAGAATGTAACATGCTCTGTTTGTCCTTTGAGACAGCGTCACATGAATAAGAAAAACATTGATGGTATACTATATGAAGCAGACGATGCATGCCTGTGTGTATGTGTGCATGAGAGAGACAGATAAATAGATGTAGAGAGAGAGAGAGAGAGAGAGAGAGCGAGAGAGAGAGCAGCAACCACATACAGTTCATCAGAGGAGATATTTACTGTGCGATGAAGCTCTGTGGCTCTAGATGAATTCATTTCTGTACTGTACTCTATTATGAACAAAGGTCAATGTGTGACAGTATTGCGGTAGTAATAGTACTCTTGTTCGGCTCTTATCAACATAAACTGTGCCAGTCCGCCACACTGTCACTGCGTGAAGATGTGAATTTGGGTCCTCGCAAATGCTCAAAAATGTGTTTTACAAACTTGTGTTACAGACAAATTCATAAGCTGGGTTGTACACAGAGAAAGATATTTTACTACTATGCTACTTCCGCGCATTTTAAGTGTGACTGTAACTTCCGATCGTACGAATGATTGACTACGTCGGCCTGCCCAGGTTGTTTCCCCGATCAGGATTGAATACTTTTCATTGATTTTTATTTTCAAACAAAACAAACTGTATATTCCGGTTGTTTCCGATCAGTTGGACGTCTGAGAACTGAATGTATCTCGTTTGGACTGTTGCCACAGCTCTCCTTTTCGTCGGGAAAACCCGAAATGTCTTGCACTGGAAATGACGCGTTTGGATTGGGAACAACGAGATGAGGGGACAGAAGCCTCCTTCCTTTTCTGATTCACAGAAATGTGTTTTCATCTCGATGTCGAGAGGGACTCAGGAGGACGTCAGTTTCCCCAATTGCAACAAATTGCCAGCTAACTGAAAAATGTATACATTTCCAGGCGACAAAAAAATAGGCAACATGTTTCTATCATATTATTTTATGTGTGGATACTCTTTCCGCCAAGTCGGGATGACTTGACCTTGGTGATGAAATCTCCTGGTGGAAGGTCACAAAATCATATTCATGGCTCTCGCGAGCGAGAGACAGCGCAGTGGTGTGATGTTATTGCTTGGGACAAGGGGACGAGTATTTCTTCCCAAGATGTAACCGGCCACTCGTGCATAGTTTTATAGTAAGCCGTAAAACCTACTTAATGTCGTATTGGTTTACGGTGCTGGGCTTCACAGCTCAATACTCAACAGGGGCACTGTATCCCCTCGGAAAATAAATCAACAAATCGACCGAAAACTATCGTCCTGAGTAGGAGATCCTTACATTACTTCGAAAGCATATCACAGATTTTCTACCTGTCTACTTTCTCTGATGAAGTTGTTTTTATTATTATACATGATAATTCGTGGTTAAAAACATTTTTGTGCGAAACATTTTAGAAAATGTACGGGTCAATGAATTCCTACAAAATTACATTTGTAATGCATGAACTCAAGATTCATTTTGTAGAAATTAATTTTAATAAATTAATATATCTATACAAAACATATGGATCTAAATGAGTTGCCAACCTATGGTGTATGGATGACACCACACCAAGGGAGCCTGCTGTAAAAAGAAAAAACAATGCTAATAAGAACATTTGAATGTGAAACGTTGCCACAACTTGTGCTTAGGTTAAGATTTTAAAAACTGTATCTCTCTGTATGTTTATCTTTAACCCTTTTCCAATAGATTACCATGTGACACCATCAAATAAATAAAATACATTGTAATTGGTGCGTGAATTTGTCTGTTGTGTTCCATTATCATCCAGTCATTGGCTTTAGCACGCAAGCTACAAGCTAATAACTCCTCAGGAAAAGCTGGAACAAATTGCAGTGGCTTATGTTGGCTAGCGTCCATTAATGCCGTTTAATGCCTCAATAACCAGCGGTATATTTTGTTGGGAGCTATTTCGTCCCATTAACTATCTTATCATCATTACTGAAATGCTATTGCGCCCGGGAGATTAAAGAAATGCAGTGTGTGCACAAAAAGGTGTGAAGGTGTTTGAAAAGACTGACACATCAGGATACACTGGAGTCAGCTTGGGCGTTGTTTGAACGTTCCGGTCAGGGTTCGCAGGTGATTCCCGAACTACTGTTGTTGCAATTCTTTTACGAAATATTGCGTCTAGGCCAGAGGAGACTTCTAAATGCAAAAAAGCACACAATAGTTGTAGACAATTAACTTGTTCTTTAAATTAATGCTTTTAAAATGTGGCCTGCGTTTATTTGTATAAGAAAATGCTCTGCTAGAAATATTAACTACACATTTAAGCTATGTTGTTATTTCAAACAAGGTCTTTATTTCATTGGGAACTGAATAATATGACACTTGTATAATCCCTAAAAGAGAGGAAAGTTTTTAACGACTACTTTTCAAGTATTTTGTTTGCCTTATTTAATTAGCATATTGTGAGAGTCTAATAAGACTTTAACTCCAGTGTTGAGTTCACAATAATGCAAAAAACGAACAGTAGCCATCCAAGCACATCGCGGTGTAGCTGTGTGGGTGTATAATAAAATACAAACCCTGAAGCTTTATGCTGCGCCCTCTCCCTGACCCCTCCCCCGATCATTAATCATACAAAACTCCCTCGGGGTCTGCCTTCTATAATGTAAACGAGGGAGGCCCCAAGGTAAACCGAGCGGGTCTATCATCACACTAATCGTGACAGAGAGTCAGCACTTTTCTATTCCAAGGTTTTGGGTCAAAG
>NC_136937.1:32908039-32940539 GCF_949987615.1 Pollachius pollachius | reverse complement strand
AATTGAGGAAGTTTGGTTCTTAAACTAATACATAGTCTTATAGATGGACTTTCTATCATCTACGTTTCCTCCCCTCCTCAAGGTAACTGGTAGTCTATGTAAGGTGTTCTGTAGTGGCGACAAATATGTCAAAGAACGGTGGTTCTGTCCATCTTTTTCATGTTTTCCACAAAGTTGTAAAACTGGGAGTCACCTGCAAATGGCTTCACCCGCGGGTCATGAACTCAACATGCCAACCAAGATGAATGAATTGTCTCCATAACAAAAACATTTAGGGATATTATGATATTATTCCACGACAGCCAGACTCACCGTTTGATTTATATTTGGGCATTTTGAAACTACATATTTTTGTTTTTCCTATAGAGATAAAATCACTGCCACTGTTAAAGAGAATTAGGTGGGGGAAATGATAATTACCAATCACGCTTTAACTTACATGTAATAGGGTTAGGGTTAGTTATTTTCTTTGCCTCTTAGTAAAGGCATTTACGCCCAGACAAGTCAGTTATGCAAAAAGAACATCCCTTGGGTTGGCCTACTTGGCATTTCATTTAAATTGATGACAAAATGAAAAATGACCTTTCCCTAATGAATGAAGCAGACATATGATATGTTTTGTATTGTATGTTATCACAGTTGGTCAGCTTGCTTTGGTGGGACTCTAGTCAACGTATGGAAAACGATTGGGGACAAAACCTGTCATCGTCATCTCATGAATAAAAGGCTTTCCATAAATTTGTCACTTTTAGTGGTCCATACAACCATTAACGCAAGCACTGGCGTAGAAGTACAAAATGTACGCAACGTAGTACACAACGTAGTTCACACAACATAGCACTCAATGTACACACAACGTAGCACACAATTTAGCAGACAATGTACACACTGATTATACACAAAGTAACACACAGCACACCCACATAGGCTAATCGGAAACGCACATCGTTTCGTTGTTTCCTTCTCAGAGGCCTCATGATTGACCTCAGCCCTTACCCTAAGCTAAGGGCTTAGTAAAACCCTTAAATACCAAACAGTGGGAGGCCGAACCCTCGAGAAGGACCTCAAAGCTAGTCGAGCTCACCCTGTCAGAGAGGCAGATACACCTCATAGCTCGGACTTTAAGGGCTTACATATTGTTGTCAACCTGACAATACTAGTGTTGCGGCAGAAAGTAATCCAGCTCTACTACCTTTCAAAAGTTTGGGGTCACCCAGACAATTTCATGCTTTCCATGAAAACCCACACTTTTATTCAACAGTTTTCTGCTCTGCCAACATAATTGCACAAGGGTTTTTTAATCATCAATTAGTCTTTTAACACGGTTAACTAAACAGTGTACCATGAGAACACAGGAGTGATGGTTGCTAGCCATGGGTCTCGTATGTAGATATCCCATCCCATAGCCAGAATAGTAATTCACCACATCAACAATGTCTAGAAAGTATTTGATTGATTTCATGTCATCTTCGTTGAAAAAAACAATGCATTTCTTTGAAAAATAATGACATTTCTATGTGACCCCAAACTTTTGAACGGTAGTATATTCTACCGATATAGCCACAAAAACGGCAGTCAGTCCCCTCTCCAAGATGCGTCTTCCACACACTCTCTTCCTTTGTGACTTCGTCGTTCAGCGGCGTCCTCCCCTGATCATAATGCAACCGAGAGAGGCCCCCAGGTCAAAATAACAAAATGTTATTTAGATGCGAGTCCCGTGGCTGAGTGGCGCTAAGCTCTTATATAATACCTGTGTGTGTGTGTGTGTGTGTGTGTGTGTGTGTGAGAGACCAAGTCACTCTTCCCTCGGCTTTGAATCATTCACTTGTAAGTGTGTACTGGGATTTATCGGGTTTCACTTTCTAAACACACAAACAAATGAAACGGCAGAGCGCCCGAGTTTCAGTTGACAGTTGGCACGTTTCCGTTTATCTTTGGCTCATTTGCTCTGACCTGTAAAGGGGGATATTCAATCGTTTGGAAACAAAGTTGCCAGATTTGGTAAAGGTGGTTAACTGTACCGAGTTTAAATCCTTGAAGGGGACATATTATACCGCCATGTGTGAGTGTGATTGCTCCGTTACAAGAACTTTTTAAAATCTGCCTCTTCTGACATCACTAGTGGGCGTGTCCACCTAGATGTAATATGTCACCTTTAATGATGGAGGGAAGAAGTCAACTCGTTGGTTTTCATAATTAAGCATTATTTTCCAGTTGGTCAGAATTCCGAGTCATCAACACAGATAAGATTAGAGCCGTGTTGGCCGGCCTTTCTAACTGGTTCAGTGGTTAATTAATAGCTACGGTCTGCTCTGAACAGAACCAGGTCACTGAAGGTTGTCCTCAAGCACTGAACTTTGCATCGGGTTACGTGGATGACAAGAACAACACCTTGTTGACGTCTTTCCATTAATCACAGAAAACATTATGGAATCTGAATTTATTTTTTTCACAACTGAATGTAGTTTACCTTTTTTCTATGTTTCAATCTGTTCTCATTTACATTCACATTCAGGGCACTTTGCTAGACGCTTCAACCCAAAGCGACTTAAAATAAGTACATTTGTCAGAAGAAAGCGAACCAACCATATATCGCTGTCGGTACAGTAAGGATTTTCATAGAACCAAGTGCCAAGCACTAACAATCACTAGGTTAACCCATTCCCGTATACAACAGAGATAGCTAGGATAAGATGCTACACAATGCTAAGTACTGTTTTTAAATGCCAGGATGTACAACATACAATAAGTGCGTACATTAAGAGCCAGGATGTACAACATACAATAAGTGTGTACATTAATTGTCTCTGTCATGTAACTTAAATGGCACGCTATTGGAAAAATTCCAATAAGGAAATAAAATTGTCATTTCCTTCAGAAGTGGCCATTCTGGCAATCACACACACAGGTCGGGTTTCTTAATGTACGCACTTTTTGTTGTACAACCTTGCACTTAAAAATAGTATTTAGCATTGTGTAGCATCTTATCCTAACTATCTTTGTTGTGTACGGGCTGGGAATGGATTAACGTAGTGATGGTTAGTGCTTGGCAATAGGTTTTATGAACATCCTTACTGTACCCACATATATATATGTATGTATGTATGTATGTATGTATGTATGTATGTATGTATATATGTATATATATATATATATATTGTTGTTGTTGTTGTTTCTCTTTCTTCTGACACATGTACTTTGTCAGAATTGTAAGTCACTTTGGACTAAAGCGTCCGCTAAACGCCCTGAATGTAAACGTAAATATCGGGGTGTGTATTCTCTGGAGCTGGGTCCTTTTGCGACCTTAAAGGAGTTCTTCTCCCCTAGGCAGTGTTAAGCCCGCTCCTTTGACTTCACCGCCGAGTTGTGTTGCCGCCGGCCGAGATGCCGGGCGTCAAACCAACATGTCCTGCTGCCCTCACCTGACCTGGTGACCGTCTCACCTCCTCCTCCGTTTCCTCCTATGCATTTCTCCTCCCCTTTTACTCCTCCTGCTCCTGCTCTCTTTCCATCCTTTGTTTCTCCCCCTCTCCTCCTGTTCCTCCTCCCCTGTCTGCTCTCCTCTCCCCTTCTCTTTGTCACATTCTCCTCCTCCTCCTCTGTCTCTCCTCCTCTGTCTCTCCTTCTCTCCCTCCTCCATCTCTCTCTCCTCCTTCTCCTCCTGTCTCTCCTCCTCCTCCGGTCTCTCCTCCTCCTCTTTCTCCTCCTTCTCCTCCTGTGTCTCCTCCTCTGTCTCTCCTCCTCCTCTCTCTCCTCCACCTCCTCCTGTCTCTCCTCCTTCTCCTCCTCCTCTTGTCTCTCCTCCTCCTCCTCCTCCTCCTCCTCCTCTCTCTCCTCTCTCTCCTCCTTCTCCTGTCTCTCCTCCTCCTGTCTCTCCTCCTCCTCTGTCTCTCCTCCTGTCTCTCCTCCTCCTCCAGCTCTTCAACGAGGAGGACTCCTCTGTGGCGTCGCCGACCGACCAGCAGCCCTCCACTTCCTCCTCTTCCTCATCATCATCATCATCATCATCCACCTCCTCCCAGGTGGTCCCGGAGGCGTCGCCCATCCCGGGCCCCGCCCACCCCCATGGCTCCGCCCCCCCCGCCCCCCCCCCTGGAGGAGGCCTCGGGGTCCGGGGCCCAAGCCGAGGCCCCGCCCCCCCCCTACGCCCCCATGGACCTGGGGGCCACCGCGGCCGTGGCAGGTAGGCTGGAGGGTTGCCAGGTTGGTAGGCTGGAGGGTTACCAGGTTGGTAGGCTTGTTGGCAGGTTGGTAGGCTGGAGGGTTGCCAGGTTGGTAGGCTGGAGGGTTGCCAGGTTGGTAGGCTTGTTGCCAGGTTGGTAGGCTTGTTACCAGGTTGGTAGGCTTGTTGCCAGGTTGGTAGGCTGGAGGGTTACCAGGTTGGTATGCTTGTTGCCAGGTTGGTAGGCTTGTTGCCAGGTTGGTAGGCTTGTTGCCAGGTTGGTAGGCTGGAGGGTTGCCAGGTTGGTAGGCTTGTTGCCAGGTTGGTAGGCTTGTTGCCAGGTTGGTAGGCTGGAGGGTTACCAGGTTGGTAGGCTTGTTGCCAGGTTGGTAGGCTGGAGGGTTACCAGGTTGGTAGGCTTGTTGCCAGGTTGGTAGGCTGGAGGGTTACCAGGTTGGTAGGCTTGTTGCCAGGTTGGTAGGCTGGAGGGTTGCCAGGTTGGTAGGCTTGTTGCCAGGTTGGTAGGCTGGAGGGTTACCAGGTTGGTAGGCTTGTTGGCAGGTTGGTAGTTTGGTTGCCAGGTTAGTTGGTTGGTAGGCTTGTTGCCACGGTACACAATGTATATTTGTTATTGAGCCCTGTTCTGGATGTACTCCCCCCCCCCCCCCCTACACACACACACACACACACACACACACACACACACACACACACACACACACACACACACACACACACACACACACACACACACACACACACACACACACACACACACCGCATGACCAAAAACTGCAAATATTAACGGACATGGCAGAAATGTAATACATCATCCGTGAGTATGTTTTCGTTAGTTTATACATAATCCCATTAAAATTTGAATTGTCATGTTTTTTCGTTTCCTCGGAATTGGCTCCTTTTTTTTAAACGACATCGTGAACCACGGAGACCGCCATGTTGGTCAGCCTCGACTTTAGGGTCCGATGCCTAACCCTACGGCCACACTGCATGCGTCCGTCGACGGAGGTCGGCTTTTTGACGCATCCGTGTGTTTTTTCCCGGGTTGCATTACAAAGGCGATTTCATTGGACGGTGTTTTTGCGTATATGTGCAAAAACGCGATCTGGTCGGCCGACGGATCCAACGCTGCCCGAAAAGTCGAACGCTTCTCAACGTTTGACGCTGGCCACGGAGCCGGCAGAACGGACGGACCCATAATGCATTTCGAGAGTGCCCCAATGCGAAGTCAATGAGATGCGTCGACGGACGCATGCAGTGTGAATGTAGGGTGATCCTCTCCTTCCGACGCGAGCGTCAACCGTCCACGGACAAACCCCACACATTTCTGCAAAAAACCGACATTGCTTACTTCAAGATTTCTTTTATTTTTCTTTTTTTCGTTACACGACGTGTAAATGTAATGTCAAATTTAAACACGCCATGTTCTTATTACCCACATTTGCCTGGGGAAATGACTTGAGTCACATGACCAATATTTGTCAACTCAACTCAGAAATGACCAAAAGCACCATTAAAAAGCTCCCGCTTGGCTCTGACGTCATCCGACACGTTTCTCTCTCCATTGGTTCGGCCCGGTGTGTCCGTCGCTCCTCGTCCCGCCCCTTCCTGCCGGTGCCGCATCCTGACTGGCTGACAGGGCCCAGCTTCGGGGCGGACTTCCCGGTGCCCCCGCCCTACAGTGTGGCCACCTCCCTGCCCACCTACGATGAGGCGGAGAAGGCCAAGGCCGACGCCTTGGCTAACCCCCCCCTGGATGTTCTGATGCAGCGGGTGAGACGCACACGCACGCATTCACACACCCGTTCGCTCGCACTCGCACTGTCTTGCTCTCACTCACACACTCTGTCTCTCGTTCTCTCTCTCTCTCTCTCTCTCTCTCTCTCTCTCTCTCTCTCTCTCTCTCTCTCTCTCTCTCTCTCTCTCTCTCTCTCTCTCTCTCTCTCTCTCTCTCTCTCTCTCTCTCTCTCTCTCTCTCTCTCTCTCTCTCTCTCTCTCTCCACTGATAAGAGTTGAGTCGTTTTGTTTTGAATCGGATGCCAGGGTTAGGATGTTTGACTCCTGGCTGAGAGGTTTCTAGACCTGGAAGGTTGCAAGTTTGATCCCCAGCTCGGTGTGGCTCGAGGTGTCCCTGAGCAAGGCGTGGTTGAGTCGGACGTCGCTCTGTGAATGGACGGTTGTTAGTCGTTTTGGATAAAATTGTCCGCTAAATGCCCTAAAATGTAACGTATTTAAAAGAAAAAAAAACTGAAAACATGAAAAAAAAAAAAAAAAAAAAAAAAAATCTATGTATTAAATGTAAAGTGTATCTGATCCCACTGTTGGACACATTGGATGGTAGTGTCTGTTGAACTAACTGGTTCTAACTGGTAACCGGTCGGGCTTGGGGGGTAATCTTCCTCTGACACTGTGTCTGGTCTCGTCTGCAGCAGGACGAGGACTTCCCCCCCAGGGACGACTTCAGCGAGGCGGACCAGCTCCGTGTGGGCAACGACGGCATCTTCATGCTGGCCTTCTTCAGTGAGCGCCCCCTGTGGTCACTCTCAGCATGACACCCCCACTCTGGGGCAGAGCCCAGAGATACACTGTTATTCATTCATTCATTCAGATCCCAAAATGATTATAATTTGTAGAAACATACATGTATATTTCAATTTCTTTTTTTAATTGCTTTTAAAGATATAATTATGATACATGGGAAGGAGTTTGACGGGATTAGAAATATCCACATACATTTTGGTTACAATCGAACCAAATTTTAAGATAAAAAATATAAGGGATAATAATATAATATAATAATAAAAGGGAAACATAATTAAAAAGAATAAAGCACCAACAAAATTTACGAAAAGTAAAAACACAACGGAAAAATAATAAATTCATTAATTGTTTTATTCATGTTTTAATTATGGTTTTACTTTATATGCCTGTTGATTCAAAAAGGGCTTTAACTTTGAAAAGTGAAACCAAAACGCATCCCCCATGGATTTAGCCTCTCGTGACCCGACGCCTATGTCCCGCCCCCTACAGTGGCCTTCCTGTTCAACTGGATCGGCTTCTGCCTCTCCTTCTGCCTGACCAATACCATCGCAGGACGCTACGGCGCCATCTGTGGCTTTGGCCTGTCCCTCATCAAGTGGATCCTGATCGTCAGGGTAACGCTGTCACTGCTCAGGAGGGATCTCCTCCCCCCCCAGACCAACCCCACACACACCACAACAACACACTATTTAAATACATATTAGCTGTGTTTGAAATCGTTCCCTATCATGGATATAGTGCACTATATAGGGTGCTCGCCATTTTGTAATGGTGTCGAATTCTCAGTGGTTAATATTATGAACTATATAGTGGACTTAAAATACCCCAAATTTGGCTGTACATACGATGTTCCCTACATGTTACTCCCGTATACCACAATGCAATGCGGTCGTGTTTTTCCGGAGGAGAAGAAGAAGCTGAATAACCGCGGAAACTAATACATTTAATGATGGAGTCTCCGGCTTTCGTTTAGAAATGTCAACAATTTATTTGGGATTTAACATAGAAAATGTAACATTCAAAATTAATTAAAAAAATACTTGATCAAGGATGTAACATTCAACATCAATACAACCTCCAGCTTTCCTCGTGAGTGCCCGGTTTGTTTACATGATGTGGGCGCGTCTGTCTGCGTCACACAAATACCCGGCGCATTTACCGACGCAAATGACATTTAGAGATGTTCAGCGTAGTGTCCGAATTCTCGTTTGTTCGTTCCCTATATAGTGCACTATATCGTGAACACTATATAGGGAATAGTGAGTGAGTGAATAGGGAACGATTTTGAACACAGCTATTGTCTTCTGTAATTTGCATAGCATTTTTGCTCTAGAATCAACCCTGGCTAGTACCACCACCACTTGAACACTTTACGCTTCCACTTTACACTTACACTGTACACTTTACTACACCTCATTACTTATTGTTACTTATTACCACTTTTTTTTTTTCTAATTTGTATTATTATTATTTATTATTGTGATCTATTGGTGCTGCTATTTATTTTTTACATATTTGTATTTTTTACTTATCTTTAATTACGTGGTCTTGTACTGTTGCTGCTATGTGTCTGTTGAGGAACCAAGCCTTAGAACTTTACGCTTGTGTACTTGTACAATAAGATGTAATACAATAAACTCTGAATCAGATTCTAGACCAGCGCTTTATACTTTGGAGCGGAGGTCATGAATGGGGTCTCATGTAACCGTGCTGGTTCATCTGGGAGATTGGTGCTCGTATTGATACCTTGTTCCTCTTTGTTCCTGCTACAGTTCTCCGACTATTTCACCGGCTACTTCAACGGCCAGTACTGGCTGTGGTGGATCTTCCTGCTCTTCGGTACGTCCGTCCGTCCGTCCGTCCGTCCCCACACCTCTTTCCACCATCATCTTTTGAACACGCCTTGAACTCCCTACTACAAGGAGAGGCGGGGCTTAGCTAGAACCTTTGATTGATTGTTGCCCGGTAACCATGAACTGGCAATGAGAGGAAATGCATGCGATGGCACGCGTTTCACCTGTAGAGGGCGATGTGAGACCATCTTTACATCTTTACACTTTACATTCAGGGCGTTTAGCAGACGCTTTAATCCAAAGCGACGCACAATAAGTACATTTGTCGGTAGAAAGAGAAACATTAATATATCGCTGTCGCTACAGTAAGGATGTTTATGGTGCAGAGTGAGGTAGACGAGGGTCTACTTCCTGACGGGAGGGGTCTACTTCCTGATTCCGCAGGGCTCATGGTGTTCTTCAGAGGATTCGTGAACTACCTGAAGGTGCGCAACATGTCGGAGAACATGGCCGGCTCCCACAGAACCCGCTCCTTCTTTCTCTGCTAGAGGTGAGGGGTCAAGGGTCAGGGGTCGATTGACACAGAGGTGTGTGTGTGTGTGTGTGTGTGTGTGTGTGTGTGTGTGTGTGTGTGTGTGTGTGTGTGTGTGTGTGTGTGTGTGTGTGTGTGTGTGTGTGTGGACAAAGTGATTGCCTAGCACCTAGGTCTCTGCCACTTGGAGGGGAATTTTACGATTGGAAGTAAACGTCAAGGTTATATCCAGTCCATTCCTATCCAAGAGTCATTGTACTAATACTACTGGCTTTTCCCTAACCATGTGTACTGCCGAAACACACTCATCTCCCATCAGGGATTAATAAAGTACCAGCTAATCAATCTATCAAATCCAATGTGTGTGTGTGTGTGTGTGTGTGTGTGTGTGTGTGTGTGTGTGTGTGTGTGTGTGTGTGTTTGTGTGTGTTTCCTCTAGGGTAGCCGTGCCAATGCGCCCCCACCCTGACTGTGAAACACACCTTCCCTCCCCACCACCCGTTCATCGATCGGAAGACCTCCACCCAGACATGGAGACAAGGTCGGAGGAGAGAAGGGAAGGACGTGTCGATGCTTTCAGTTAATCAAACGTAGACCGACGACGTCCTTTTGATTGCGTCGCTTCTAACGTACCCGGAAAGCATTCCCTTTTTGATGAGCTCATTTCCTGCTAGCTTCCCGGAGTTCCCGTTTGCTTGGTCCCCTAATTCCGATCTAAAGCGTTTTTTATTAGAGTTTAATAACCGTGTCATCATAAGCAGTAGCCATGTTAAGTTTTACATATCAGCGATCGTTACCGGATTCTCTATATCAGCGACGTGAATCGATCGCGGGGTAGTGTGGTGACTTCTTCACTGTCGTACGTGTGAACTTTAACGATTATATGCATGCCAGTGTTGCGTAAAATCGATTTGGTTTATTATTATTTTTCAAAAATGTGTGTTTTAGTTAAAGTAATTAACAGAAACAAGGTGCAGTTATCAAAATCGCAGTGTGAGTAATTTTTGGTGTCCGTGAGTTACTTTGACAGGATAACCTTCTAATGACAGCAAAAACCATGGCACTGCAAACCCTCATGAATTCTTAATGTTGCTCAACACTGTTTTTTAAACATATCTGTACGACATCTTCAAGATTTCACCAACAACCAACATTGAGCAAGGTGGGGGTTTGAGTTTGAGTCGAGTTTTTGGGGTGCAAACGTTTTTATCAGGTTTGGGTCTCTTTTGGGCGGATTGAATTCTGCGTCTCACTCATTTAGTGCCGGGTAAACGATAACGGAGGTATCCAGTGAGTCGGATGTAGGAGAACACTGTGGGTTTACAGATGGCTAACTGAATGCTAACTTGCGTTAGCACAGTGGGCTACTTTGAAAGGAAAATTACACTTAGACATTCCTCTACAGGCAACCCCGTGCGCCTCTTCCCCCGAAGCATCTTGAGGATTCGGTCTTTACCGCAGTCTGTCGCTCAACTCAGTGTGTGACAAATACACGATGGTCTGTAAATGTAGCCGTGTGTGTTGGTTTGAGAAAAACACATTAATGCTAGTGAGTTGCATCTGAGCATGATGATTCACCATGTCTTTTGTTTTACATTGCTGTTCAAGAGCTTAAGCTCACTGGACAAACTTTCAACAACTAAAAGCACACCGGCAGTTGTTCCCGACTTTTCTTTTGGAAAATATAAAACGTTGGTGAACGTTGGTGAACGTTGGTGTGTGATGGTGGTCCGACACTGTGGTGGTCTCGCAGTTGTCTGACACTGAGCAGATAACATACCTTTATACACTAATAGACGACCACCTAGGTGCCATGGTGGTTTGTGGGGGTGGGGTAGTCTTCCAGGAGACATCTCTGGAAACCATGGCGACTCCATGCAATACTTCTAGTTCTGGACTGCATTCAGCCATGACAACCATGAGTTGCCATGGTTTCGCCAAAGATTCCGACACCCAACCGAAACAAAATGGTCGATAGGTAATTCAATTCCTCTGGTGTTTCTTGGCATGGGGTGCATCTCATCATTCACTCGCCTGGAAGTCGCGCTACCGTTTGACTCGGTTCGGTTTGGTTTGTTGACGTTTATATATTTGTCTTTACCCGGGCCCAGGCAATAGAAAGATGTGTACTATGACACTAGATGTGTGGTGGAGGGAGTGGTGAGGATGTGTGCAGAGTGGTGGGAAATATCTGTTCCCATAGTTGTGGAGATTTTTTGTTTAGGGCTTTCTATTGTTGATTTTGAGATATTTTACTGCGTACGGCATTTTCACGAGGCAAGTCTTAAAACAAATGAAGCGAACGGTAAGTCCGGAGAGTTCCTAACTGCTCTGTTCATGGATATCGGATTTCGAAGATGGGCTGCAAATTCTGGAAAAAATTCCATGTCGGTAACTCATCAATTCCATGTTACTCGCAACCTTCTGAGTTCCCACGATAACTCGCAATAAATTTCATAAGATCTGCACGTCATTCCCAATCATTGTAGTCGCTTTTACAACCTAATTAGGGAATCTTACTATGACATCATTGGTATTTATTTTTCAGAACCCATTTGTGCAAACAAAACTCCTTTTATCTTGATTATGGATCCCTATTATGCAGATGACTTTGCCATGGTGTTTTTACTCTTGAAATTCATATGCCATCTCATAACAATGCATTATATAGATGTAAGTAAATAACTAAATATATATATGCACTTTTATGATGCGTGTTGATGATGCTAATGATTTCTGAATCTACAAAAGTCGATGTGAAAGGTACGCCTAAAGTTATCTCAGCATTTGTTGTTTTGGTTTTTGGTTTGTTCTTTTTGTTCAACTGGATTTTGCATGATGTCAAACTAGCGATCAGCCAAATAAGTGGGTATCTTGCCTTTTGCACTTTTAATTTTCAAGATTATTGTACTTGTGTGCGTGTTTGTTGTGACACTGCCGAAGCTGACAGTATCCCAGATTGATTGCCAATAATTGTTTTATTTAGTTTTATGACGTTCTAAAACCGTGTGAGATTATGCATAGTTCAACTTCATCTCTCGCTCAGCAATACCATCATTTCTTAACAAAAAAAGATTTAAACTCCGGTGCATCGAGTGGATATTAATATCGGCACTTTGGGAGATTCAGTGGTGCACTTAACGTTTGTTTGTGATAACAAATTGGGGCGGCGATGCTCCACTTTACATAGGTTAAGTTAGTTCTTATGAGGATCTCTCCCTGTGAAAGCGGTCGATTTAATTGTGGCCGTTCAACCTGGAACAGAACTGAAATGCGTGTCTTGCAAACGATGCCAATAAAGTACAGAAACCCCGCCCATAGTTTTCTGTATTATTGTTTGGATGTTTTTATGGATGAATAATGTGAAATTGGAGTGGAAGAGAGTGATTTCTGTTTACAATCGAGGATTTCTTAGCTGTTGGAATCTTCGGCCTTACCCACCTGTCAGTGAATGATTATTGGAATGTATTGATTTCGATCGATTAGTCGATCGATTGATTAGCAGGTACTTTATTCATCCCTGATGGCAGGCGAGTGGTTTCGGCAGTACTCGAAGCCAGTAATATTATTACAAATATGAATCTTGGATGGGAATAGACTTAATATACTTCTAACTGTTTTGTACTTCCGATCAAATGATCCCCTCCAAAGGTTAGAGACGTGGGCGCTGGGCACGTAGCTTGTCCATGCACACACCCCCACACACATACACACGCACACCACTGCAGACCTTAAAGGATGCAGGACTATTAAATACTAAAGACCGGTCTAGAATCTGATTCACTATACTAAGGACAATTAAAAACCTAACGTCACCTGAAGGGGTTTTTGAAGACGTGTTTGTGTGTGTGTATCAGACGTTTACTACTAAATGTTCAGGGGATTGACTTCTCAAATCGGCAGCCTAAAACTTTGTATAACAGTTTTATTATTATTATTTTTTTAACGATCTAATAAGAAGAGATGACAAATGTATTGTCGTCGCCCCCCGGGAAAAAAAAAAGAATTGATGCTTTTATATCCATCTTGTATTTTACATCTTATAATTTAAAGAAGAGTATTTAGAATAGCCCATAAATATAACATAAATAAAGTGATTTATTATTGTAATTTGTTGCTGTCTTACTGTCTGCACTTCCGAGGCAAGTCGATCGAGTTGATCATTCTTCAGAATTCTCACATACCACTAGGTGGAGCTAACTTATAGAGAATGAGAGACATTTAACCATTTTGAACTATATTTATTAAAGTAAATTAGTCGTACCAGAGTAAAATAAAGGATTATTATTTTGTTTCAAGTATTAACGTGTGTTTTTTTGCGTGCTTGTCCTGTCGTATTTCCTGGCCTTGTTTTCTCTCTTCTTCTTTTTTCTGCCTTCCAAGCGACATTCGGTCGGACGTTATATTTGGTCAAAAAAAAAAAAAACGATCTTGACAGTGTCCCTTTATTTTTTTTTAGATATCAGATCCTCAAAACCCCCTGCAAAAGTCAGCATGAGTTCCCCTTACTGATCTTTATCATGTGAGTATTCTCCCTGATTTAGACTTGTTCGCCATTCTCTACCCCGGTATTAAAACGTTTTCCCTCAGGCCGGAGCCAGAGGGGGGGGATTTAATGAAATTTAATGCGGTGGTGGCAGTAGCAGAAACAGTAGTAGCAGTAGTGGTGGAAAGTTCCTGTGGCAGTTGGTGAGTGGTATTGGGTTGAGTCTTTTGGGTTTGTTGTGCTAGACTCTGACTAGTAACCCGGTCATCATCATCTTTCCGGTTTTGGAACAAAGTGAAGTGCGTGTGTGTGTGTGTGTGTGATACACACGCACGCACATGTGCGTACCAGGTGTTCTTTTTCCTGCACGAAGCAGAATGCAAGGTCAATATACCATATTTTTCTTCTCTACGATGAAGACGATATCCCAGCATCTTGTTAAATAGTTATGAAAAATTGGAACCAAGAAGGCAAATTTGTGGTTCTCCGCCAAGGTATTATTAGGAACCGAGATGGATCCAAGGTGGCCTCTAGCTGAACAAGGCCCATTGGACCAACGCGTCTCTCAGACCTCCGGGACCATGACCGGCTAGGAACAACAGCGACATCTAGTGGCGCCGCACCCTTAATACAACCCCATCGAACATGCTCCGTGTGTTTCAACGTCACGACGACCTGACCTGCGAGCGTACTCCAGAATGTACCTCTAAATCCGATGAGTTTCCTGTCGTTACTCGAACGTGTTTGGTTTGGCTCTTTTCTTGATTCTTTTGGCTCGCTGGCTCTATCCTGCGTCTCGTGTTTCACCGCTTCACGTCCGTTCTGCTGTGAGCCAACAGACGTGCGATCGCAGCCATCTGCAGTCATATCACCGTCACTCAGCAACACCTGAGGGCTGGGACCGGGACACGGCTTTGAACACACACACACACACACACACACACACACACACACACACACACACACACACATACAGACAGGGACACACACATACAGGAACACATAGAAACGGACACACACACACACACACACACACACACACAAATAGAGACAAAAACACAGAAACAGAAACACACAAACACGCACAAACTTAGAAACACACACACACGCATAGAAACAAACACAAACGTAGAGACAGACACACGCATAGAAACACATACAAAGATAGAAACACACAGAAACACACAAACACACACACTCCAAAGGCTCCGGCAGGAATGTTTGTGTGTGTGTGTGTGTGTGTGTGCGCTCTGGATCCTGACTCCTGCAGGGAGCCTGCAGCTACGAGCTGTCTCAGGTGAGTCTTCCCCTTCCTGGCTGAATTGCAGCCAGCTCTACTCTCTGTAAAGGTGTCAGAAGAAGACCGGAGATCCTGTCTGCTTCTGCAGCCAGGGCCGGGGGGAAGAGAGGTACACACACACACACACACACACACACACACACACACACAGAACATACATACACGTACACAAACAGGCACGCACACACACTCACACACACACATACAGGCATGCACACACATGGACGCGCTCAGTCAGACACACACACTCACACACACACATACAGGCATGCACACACACACAGGCGCACGCACAGACACACACACACACACCCATGTGTGTGTGTGAGGGAGTGTTATCCACAGAGGAAGAATGACATTGACATCGGACATAGACACACACACACACACACCCATAGACACGAATACACATACATAAGTACACACAGACACATGCACACTTACATGCTTGTACATGCGCACACACACGACAATTATGCACACAGGAGTATTGAAAAGATGACCTCAACCTCCGACACCACCCCGAGTGTATCTGCTAATTAAAGAGCATAATAACGGGTTTAAAGTGTTGAAGAAGTGACCCCCGAACCCTTTTCAAACCAGGAGTCGAGGATGTGTATGATTGGGAAAAAAGGGAGAATAAAACACACATGTTCGTACACGCTGAAGATTGAAACATCAAAAGTGCGTTGAGATGAAACTGTTCCCGCCCTCGATCTGTTTGTCTGAACTCTTTCAATGGGGTTCTTAACAACAGGAGGTGGAGCCGGTTGACTTGTAACCGGAAGGTTGCTAGTTCGATTCCCCTGCTCCTCAAAGTGTGCATCGTGTCGAGGTGTCCCTGCTGTGTATAAAAGCACTAAATAAATGCAGTCCATTTGCATCATGGAATGCTCCTTAATACCTGTTTCTAAAGCCACTTCAATCCGGTTCCTTCCGGATGTCTGAGTCAGTCCGGTCGTCAACGCCAGAACTTATCTTAGACCAAACAAAGCGTCACCCGCAGCCGTGTGCTTCCAGGACGCTTTTATGGTCGAGGGAGTTCACATCCTGTCACTCAAAGAGGGTGGACCCAATTGGCCCTGTGCGTGCGTGCGTGCGTGCGTGTGTGTGTGCGTGTGTGTGACTAAATAACTAAGGTAGCAAACGCACAACGAATGAGAAGAAGTAACTGAACCGTCAGCCGTTTGACTGACACGTGTCAGGGCGACCCCTCGAAACGACCCCCCCACCTAGAACATCCTTCCGGAGCCTTCTTCTTTTTCTTCTTCTTCTTCTTGTGGAGCCTGGGGTTCTCACCATTGATTGCCCCCTCCCTCCTCCTGTTCATGTTTTCACAGCAAACCCCCCCTCCTCCCAGCCCCACGGGGGTTGACAGAGGCCTGCTTTCAGTCGGTCTCACTTAAGAGCTTGTTAATAACTTGACAAGTTTTCCCTGAGATTAATTACAGCCGAGAGACGAAGCCCTCCAATTACTGTCAGATTGTGGGAAGGATCGGGGGGGGGGGGGGGGGTGGGGGGAGTTAAACATCTACTCCCGCTTCATCGCCCCCCGGTCGTATTTTCCATTTGGGTGGGGGTTGAGGTGTGAGTCGAATGTTTTCGGTCCGTCTCTCTAACTGACGGTCGTTTTGGGTTTAGTGTTCAATCTGGCGGCCATTTTAGCTTTTTAATTTTGGCGGGCGGTTGAGTTAGGGTTGGGTTAGGTGGATTAGGGTTAGGTTAGGGTTAGGTTAGGTGGGTTTGTGTTGGGTTAGGGAGGGTTAGGGTTAGGTATGGCTTGGGTTAGGGTGTGCGGCCGCCAGTGTGTGTGTGGCACATGTGTGTGTACATCAGCCTGCCGTATCTCCTGAAGCGCGGTTCACGTAGCTTAGCACGTAGCTTAGCGTCTGCATCTAAATGCCGGCGATTTGCATCGGTGTCAGAGTATGTGTGTCTGACTTGTGTGCGTCTCAACAGCGAGCTGTACAAAGGAACAGTTGACTGTTGGAGAGAGAGAGAGGAGAGAGACTCTGTTTTCTTGGTTATTACAAAGCGATAGACAGGGCAGATGGACAGACGGACAGATACTTTTTGGTGAGTGACGAAATAGGAAGGATCGAAGTGACGTAATGGATGGGGAGGAGAGGGGTGGTCAGGCGAGGGGGGGAACTCGAGAACAGAAGCTGCTTTGTTGATAGGAACGCCAGTCATTATCCTCCTTCAACCCCTGTGAGTGCGTGTGTGTTGTCATGGTGATTAGCTTTTTTCTTAGGCTGCCAATAATGTCCCACATTGATATTCTTAACATATGGGAGTCTAAGACTTTAGTTGTCGTAACATAGAAAATACAGATACACACAGAGACACACACACACACAGACATAGAGACACACTTGCACACACACATAGAGAAACACACACGCTAACACACAGACAGACTTGGCTTTCATTTTGGCATAGGTAGAAAAGATTGCTCCCATGCTTCCCTGTGGGGGGGGTACCAGAGAAAGAGAGAGATAGAGATAGAGTAGTCTGCTGCTGTAGAGTAAAGAGGATCCTGAAGTGTTCTCTGGAGGCCACATACTCTAACACACACTTCTGAGGCCATAGTGGGGACATCTCCATGTCTTTAAGCAACAGTGCGTCAGTTCATCTGTGTAAAAAAAATAAACATAGCATTTGTAAATGATGACTGATGTCGATATGTAATACGTACAATACCTAGTAGACCTAATAGACAAACACACACACACACACACAAACACACAGACGCGCAGACACATACACCCGTGTAGTATTACACACTTACAAACATGCACACGCACACACACACACACACACAGGAGAGCTCAAACAGGACTCTGTTCTCTGTGTTAATGAAGCGGACATTCCAGACCAGAGGAATTCTGTTTCGCCTGGCTACTAGCCAACAGGGTCTCTACATCTATGCAGGGTCCGGGGCCCTCGGCCTGTTATTGGTCCATACAGGGTCGGGGGCCCTCAGTCTGTTAATGATCTATACAGGGTCCGGGGCCCTCGGTTTGTTATTGATCTATACATGTGTCAGTGGCTCTCTCGCCCACTTCCTGTCCGAGCCCTGACTTCCTGCGGTGGCCTGTGGGCCGGACGGGAGGGCCTTGAGAGAGCTCATTATGGGATGTTTATCAGGCTGCCGTCGACACTTAGAGCTCTGTTAGGTCCTCAGTGGGGGTCTGTGAGCCCACGCCCCCCCCCCCCCCCCCCCGAGGAGAGACCGCAGCGAGGTATACATATACACACACACATGTAAATACGGAAATACACATACACACAAGTATGCAATTGCCCCCCCCCCACACACACACACACACTCAGGCACTCACACACACTCAAGCACTCAGGCAATTGGACACACACGCAAACACACAAACACATACACTAACAGGAACACACAGGGACGGGTGGAGTATTTTGCAGTTTTTTCTATTCATCCATACGGCGCCCGAGTACGTTGAAACACGGGAAAATCGGAAACACGGCAGACACGCAGGACACGTGGGTCTGCCTAACAAGAGACGGGAATCAGACCTTTACGTTTACACCGGGGCCGTCGTTGCTGTTGAACCAACGCTGTGACTTAAGGCTCGCGCGAGCGTCGTATCGTCGAGCCCTCCGTGGCCGTGACAAACACGGCCGCTACAACCGGCCCGTCTGAGCCACCACGCGAAGGTCTTTAAAGCACACGCACGCCGACTGATGCACGTCTGCGCGCACGCACACGTAGACCCACGCACACGCACAAATGCGCGTAGACACGCACACGTACGCGCACACATGCAAGCACACGCACAAATAGGCCCACGCGTAGACACAGACGCACGCACAGATGCACAACCGCATGTACGCACACAAGAGCTCACATGCACGCACGCACACACACACACGCTTGGCCGGCGTCTGTGCTCCAGGCCGTGAAGGACGCTGCTCAACATAGAGGTCTTTATCTGAGGACATGTTGCACCTGTGTCTACGTGAGCACATGCCTCCACCAGAGGGGCCCCCTATTTCCTTCCCTCCTCTCCTTCATCCTACGTCCTCCATTCCTGTGTCCTCCCCTCCCGGTTCGCATCCTATATCCTCTCCTCGGTCTCCTTGTACAATTTCCCTCTCTCCTTCTACCCTTGGCTGGTTGTATTAACTAGCCATTCATTAAAATGAGCATTCACTAGCAATTAACAGTGTCTCTCTACACCTATGTAGCTCTCTCTCTGTCTCTGTCTCTCGCTCTCTGTCCCTCTCTCTCTGTCTCTCTCTGTCTCTCTGTCTCTCTCTCTGTCTCTCTCTCTCTGTCCCTCTCTCTGTCTCTCTCTCTCTCTGTCTCTCCCTCTGTCTCTCTCTGTCTCTGTCTCTCTCTCTTTCTCTCTCTCTCTCTCTCTCTCTCTCTGTTTCTCTCTGTCTCTGTCTCTCAGGTGGTCTCTCTCTCTCGCTCTCTCTCTGTCTCTCTCTGTCCCTCTCTCTGTCTCTCTCTCTGTCTCTGCCTCTGTCTCTCTCTCTTTCTCTCTCTCTCTATCTTTCTCTCTCTCTCTCAGGTCTCTCTCTCTCAGGTCTCTCTCTCTCTCAGGTCTCTGCTGTTTGGCTTCTCAAGGAATCCCAGCTATGCAAACTATCTCTCCAGCCATTGACACATTTCTCTCTTTGAGTACGGTAGGGAACACACACACACACACACACACACACACACACACACACACACACACACACACACAGGCTGTCAGCGTTGCCGTGTCATTCTTCTGCACCTGTGAGGTGTAACACAATCCTGGAGACACCGAGAGGGGGGAGGGAGGGAGGAAGAGAGAGAGGGGGGAGGGGGAGGTAGAGGTGAGACAGAGGGGGGAGGAAATGAAAGTAGGGAGAGAGAAACAGAAAAGAGGGAGAGAGAAGAAAGACAAAGGTTTAATATCAAGTTTCACCCAAAACCAAAAAGAAACAGAGTTTATAACGGGTTTCATTTACTGGAAGGGTGCAGGGAAATATGGGAATCATGTTTTGGGTTTATTTTATGTCAATGAGGACCTTTTCCGCTTTTTGAAAATATAACCAGGATTAGAGTTATTTGTCTGTGACCGTATTGCTTCCTATGTAATCAGCCCAATATTACCCGCGACCCTTATTTTTTAACAGATACCGTCAATGAAGTACAACTTCATACCTCCTTTCCTCAATTCCCCTGAAAGTCAGTAAATACTCTCGGTTTGGAGTTCACTACATCTGTTGTGTGTGTTTGTGTGTGTGTGTGTTGGGTTGTTTGAGTGTGATTATTATTTTTTTTGATTATTATTTGTACATAATCTTTATACCCACTATCCTTTATCCTTTACAGTTGGCAGGTGTGTGTGTGTGTGTGTGTGTGTGTGTGTGTGTGTGTGTGTGTGTGTGTGTGTGTGTGTTTGCGTTAGATTTATTTGATTATCAAATGTTTCCACCTTCCTCTCACTGTGGGACTCATTTTAATAATTCCAACAGTTCTTCCGTGTCGCTGAGCCGTCAGAAGCAGCGGGCTCGCGGTCAAAAGACAAAGGAAAGAAAATGTCACGCTAACATGTAGAAATATGTAAATAACACGCAATGTTGATTCACAGATGGCTTACATTGATACAGCACCTGAGGCATTAGCTGTGTTCCCTGACCCTGCAGAACAACAACTTACAAAGTCAAAGGTGTTAGCATGCCCTATGTTAGGGTTCGTTAGCATGTTTCTGGTGGTCGCGTGTGCATTTTCAGACGGAAAACATGGCATCGATAAATAAATGCACACACACACACAGACACACACACACGGACACACATGGACACACACACACACACTCACACTCATACACACTTTTAGCATTTTTTCAGGAAGAGGACTCACTGATTCTCACCAGGATAACAACTGACGTAGCAAGCCCCGGTGTGTGTGTGTGTGTGTGTGTGTGTGTGTGTGTGTGTGTGTGTGTGTCTGTGTGTGTGTGTCTGTGTGTGTGTGTGTGTGTGTCACTTGGCCCCCTAATCTGCACAAAACCCTGCAGCCACAGTGTCACCAACGAGAAACCACCACACACACACACACACACACACACACACACACACACACACACACACACACACACACACACACACACACACACACACACACACACACACACACACACACACACACACACACACCACAAAAAACACGTGGGCAGGCAAGCGAAAGGACACACGCATGCATGAACATCGGCAAGCTTACACACACACACACACACACACACACACACGTTGACACACACACGCACGTCGACACACACACATGCACATGCTCCCATTCAGACTCATGCACATGGAGACAAACATGCAAACATACATTTGCAGACACACAAATGCATGCACACAACTGGTTTACCAACATTTTACCCCCCTATAAACCCCCCCCCTCCCCCTATAAATGGCTGTCTAGCTCACTTCACCCGTTTCAGAGTGTGCGCTGGAGTCACAGCTCTCCGATGTGTTAGTAATTTGTGGGGTCTGTGTCTGTCCTTCTATCTGTCTGCTGTGTGTGTGTGTGTGTGTGTGTGTGCGTGCGTGCGTGCATCTGTGTGTGTGTCTCCCTCCCTCTGTGTACCTTGTAGCAGAGAAGGGAGAAGGCTCACAACGGAAAGTTAATCCGACCACAATCTGCTCAGGAGGAAGCCGAGGTTGTGTTTTTTTTTTTTTTTCCCGTCTTCGTTCGTGAGCGAGCCGCCCACATCGGAAAAAAAAGTCTTTCTGAGAAATACTCTGTCGAATGGAAATGTGTGCGTGTGTGTGTCTTTGTGTTTGTCTCCCCGTGTTTCTCACTTGCACACACACACACACACACACGTAGACATCTACACACTCATCAACACAGACATCGATACCCACTCGCACACTGACATGCGCACACAAATCTACACACAATTGCACCAAGAACCATGAAAAAAACTACACACAATCACACTAACGCACACACACATTAACACATTCTCGCACTGACACACACACACAAAGCTATACATACATACATCCACACACACACACACACACACACACACACACACACACTTTTGTAGAGTTGAAATGCGTGTGTGCGTGTTGTGTGTGTTTGTGTACCTGGATCTCTCGAGTTTGTATCTTGCGGTGGCTCTTTCGTAGTGTTGTGAACGTGATGACTGATACATATACTGATCATCCAATCTGTGCACATTAAGTGCCACGAGGTACAACATACAATAAATGTGAACATTAAGTGCCAGGAAGTACAACATACAATTTTGTGTACATTAAGTGCCAGGATGTACGACATACAATAAGTCTGTACATAAGGTTCCAGGACGTGCCGGTTACTCTAGTGACGAGAACATGTCTGTCAGAACATGGACACAAGTTCAGCAGCAGTTACGCTTTGCAGAAGGGGGTTTTCATTCGGATAAGAATTCCCATTAGTGTTTGCATTTACTGCGGACGCCTGGAACACCGATGGCATTGTTTGTGTGAGATAAGAGATTTGAATACGGTCGCAAATGACTGCACTGCACGGAATACACTACAAACCACCTGGGTCAATGGTTCATTCACCTGCTCATTCTAACCTTGTGGTTGTTGATGAGTGTGTGTTCGTAGTAATGACCTCTGGTCACCGACAGCTTTGCACACTCATCAACACATACACTTCGACTGCACACAGACACGCAGACATCTGCAAACAAACCAACACACACACACACACACACACATCAACACACTCTCACACACATCAACACACTCTCACACACACACACATCAACACACTCTCACACACACACATCAACACACTCACACACACACACATATACATCTACACAAACACACACACACAAGGACAGGAAGTCCTGGGGACAGAGATACATCCCCTTCCTGTTTCTCTCAGCTGCTGCGTCCCCTGGACTGACTGCTGTCCAGGTTATAAATAACCCCCCTCTTCCTCTTCCCCGTCCTGCTCTAGTGCTGTGCCCCACCATCATCATCGTCATCATCGTCCCCATGGCGATGAAGGAACTTCCTCCGACAGAAGGTGCGGCCTTCTGAACCTCTATCCCGCATCGCCCGGCCGTCAGCCAGCCTGTGGTTGTTCGTCTGGTTTTTCCCCACCCAAAAAACATTCACCCCCTTAGCCTCGGAGTAATGGATGGACTCACTCACATTCCCTTACTCGCTCTCTCTCGCTTGCTCGCTCGTTCACTCTCACCCCCTCTCTCTCTCTCTATCTCTCTCTCTCTCTCTCTCTCTCTCTCTCTCTCTCACTTACACACTCACTCTCTCTCTCTCTCTCTCTCTCTCTCTCTCTCTCACTTACACACACTCACACTCTCTCTCTCTCACTTACACACTCACACTCTCTCTCTCTCTCACTCTCTCTCCCACTCACTAACTCTCTCTGTGTCTCTGTCTCAAACACACACACACACACACACACACACACACACTCCCAACCAGTCCTATTCTCTCCCACGGTGAATACTAATAAGTGGCTCGCAGGTAGCCGACAGGAACTCTACGGCTAGCCAGAATCCCCCCCCCCCCCCAGTCTCTCTCCAGACGACTACACCCCCGATTGAGGACGGGCTGAATGCACACAGGGCCTGAATGCCGCCGCTAAACTGTTCGCCTTTTGTCATTCAAAGTGATGCTTCTGAGGCCTCGCGTTCCCCCTCTGCTAACCTCCTGCTAGACACGCACACACGCACACGTGCATGTGTGTGCACGCACGAACACACACACACACACACACACACACACACACACACACCCTTCCCCGCTTCAATCCCAGCGATAAAACAAACAAAAAAGTGAAGAAGTCTTACGCCCTGCTCCAATGGGGGCCGAAAAAACAGGTGACGGTTAGTTTAAAAGGTCCCACACACACAGAAAGAGAGACTAACAGACAGAAAAACACCAAGATAGACAGACAGACAGACAGACAAAGACCCACAAACACAGACTGGCATATACAAACATACATAGACACACAAGTACATTTCTCAGAAGAAAGAGAAACAATTTATCGCTGTTGGTACAGTAAGGATGTTAATGAAACAAAGTGCCAAGCACTAACAATCACTAGGTTAACCCATACCCTGCATACAACAAAAATAGCTAGAATAAGATTCTACACAAAGTACCATTTTTAATTGCAAGGACGTAGAACATGCAATAAGTGCGTACATTAATGAAATGTTATTTGAGGGATTTCCAAAGAAACTTCCCACTAAAAATTGGACGTTGGATAGACGTCGGTATGCTCGAGAGCCAGAGAGCTAGAGAGAGAGAGAGAGAGAGGGATCAAAGTGAGCCAGTCAGTACATTGACATGCACAGCTTAATCCGATCAAAGCCATAGTTTGACTCTGCTCATCAATTGGAAAACTGCAATTGTCTGGGTATACATGGCGGTAAGAAAATCAATTCATTGGCCGAAGCATGTCATGCCCCGGTAAGCTAGGTGGCGCTGTACCCATTTCACCTAGTGGTAATATAGCCACCGGCTGACCTCTTCAGTGGACTGAAATTTGACGTCCAATAATGATACAGAAAATAATGATACACATTACCACTAACCAACTGCGCACATTGCGCAGTTGGTTAGTGGTAATGTGTATCATTATTGGACAGTTGGTTAGTGGTAATGTGTAGAGGTGGTTGTGAATAAAACAGGACCACTTGAACAAGTGTTGTGAAATATTAATCTTTTATACAAATAAATAACTATTTGAATAATATTTTGAAACAGCTGTAGAAGGAAGCAGAACGGGAGCTTTTGTCAGGTTTTGAATTCCTGCAGCTACTTATTTCCACCGATTGGAACAGGTTTCCGTATGATTTCATCTGGGGTTTAAACATTGGACTCCCTCTTCGATGGTCCGTTATGCAAAATAGTCCCATGCAAATTCTGAATGAGTCCTGCCAGGGCTGATATGAAAAACCGCCTTATCTCTCAAATCATATTCTTAGGAGGGAGGAAATACTAAAAGGTGGACAGAAACTTCAACTTCAAACATGACTTCGACATCAAACAGTCTTTTTCGGTAGACTGCAGTCTAACCTGAAATAGAGAGAATATTTGGGTTGTGTTTGCCATAGGGAGATGTACTATTTCATAGTTCAGACACTTAATTTTGAAGGCTATGGATGCAGTGGAAAATAGTTTTGAAAGCAGATGCTTTTATCCAAAGTGACTTACAAGTAATACATTTGTAGAGACAATAAGGTACTTACATTTTTTAAGTTTGCTTTATTAGGATCTTGCTGGTTTTAAGACATAATTGAGTCAGTAAAATTAGTCATTGATTGCGAGTTGCGTTTTTAGAATGTGTGTGTGTCTTTCAACTCAAAATACAGCCAAATGGAATACAACGGTTCGAGACTTCCTGGATGCTTTCTTTAATGACAAAATGTTAACCCATCTGTTCCTCTAATTCTACCAATCGTCCCACTGCGAACCACAGAGTCTTGCGACAAAACGTCTGTCGATGCCTTTTTGAAATAAATATTTCATTATAAAATAATAAACCTCCAAAATAAATATATAGAATTTGTTTTCTTAAACTTCACACTAAACAGCAGAAAAAAAACAATAGAAAATAAAACATTTTCTCGTAAAATGTATCTGTACAATTTGCAATGAGAGTGTGAGATTCTAGTTTTTGCTAAATGAACATTGTGATTTAACACACAGTGCCGTCAACACACATTAAAGGAAGGAAAAATGATTCTTAAAACTGTCGACTCATCGTGACTATTACAGCAGAAAAACTTTTCACAGTTGATGTTTTCGGATTTATATATAAAGATCTGTCGGAAGTTACTTTTCTATCACAAAATACACTTATTCTTTTTTAACTGGTTAACATGAACGTCTGGAGTTTTCTCTGCATATTAATAAGTCTTATTAAATTCATATTAAGTACATTTTGGCTCTCAGGTGATACAATATCTGGGGGGGGGGGGGGGGGGGTAAACAGGTCATGGGGGACGTTTAACAGAACACAAATCCCTAACAGAAGTCCGCCATTCACACGCCCGGAACAAAGGTGTATCCGCTCCGAGCCCTCGGCGACCGGAAGTAAACCCACCTCGACGTGGTGGACATGAGGCATCCAACGACACACCGAACTGGAGGATACGGCCGGGGTGGGGGGTACACAAACAGAAACACGCCCGTGAACCAATGCGTCCACCGTTCCGCCTGCAAAACGTCCGTCCGTCCGTCCGCCCGTCACGGAAAAACGTCCCGCCCCGACAAGACTTCCGTCCCGAATGAACACCCGTCCTGCCGGAACGACACCCGCCCGACTAAAACCCTTTCTACGTCGTCTTCCCGGCGCCGGCCCCCTTGCGGCGCCGCGCCCCGCCCTCGCACCGGCAGCCGGGCCGCGCGGCGGCGTCGTAGCAGCGCTGCCCGCCGTGGGCGCAGCCCCGGGCCAGCGGGTAGCAGGCGAGGCAGGGCAGCGCCAGCGCCAGCAGGCCGACGGCGGCCCAGCGGGCGGCGCAGTGCGCCTGCGAGCAGGAGAACGGCTTCTCGGCGCACGTGTCCTCGTCGTCGCTGGAGCAGTGGTAGAAGAGGCCGCGCACGAGGCACACGCACGTGGCCGCCTCGGCCGCGCCGCGCGCCGAACACACGCAGCGGCGGCCGCACGCCCAGCAGGACGGCAGCGCCCGCGGCCGCGTGCACTCGCCGCAGACGCAACGCCCGCAGGCGGTGCAGCGCTCCGAGTGCGCCGCCGCCGCCGCCGTGACGGCGGCCGACAGGGGCTTCCGCTCCTCGCCGACGGGCCCGGCGCGTTTGGGCTGAGTCCTGATGGTCTCGTCGTCACCCATGAGCCTTTGCAGCGACGAGAGGCTCCCTCCCCCGCCCGTGGTCAACGAGCAGTGGCGCGCCGGGGGAGCGAGGCCGGGGAAGGCCGGCTCGGCGGGGGTCCCGGGCGCCGACGGGGGCGGTGTGGCTCCGACAGGGCCCTCGGGCTGGGCGCGGTGGGCCGGGGGGGTGCCGGCCCCGCGGGCCCCCAGCGCAGGGCCGTCGGTGTACTCGTTGCTGCTTCTCGCCGCCGCTCGGATCTGATCCATGGACAGCGTGGGCGCGCCGCGCTGGTCGACGTCGTCGTCGTCGCGGTGATCAGCGTCCCTTCCTCCTCCTCCTCCTCCCTCGACACCGCCGGGACTCCTGGACTCCATCGTAGGACTGCAGGCCCGCCCCGGCCTGCCTGGGACACATCTGGAGACCTGGGGGGCGGGGGCCAGGGTAAGTGCAGGTGTGGTTAGAGGCGGGGCCACCATAGTGCATAGTGCTGCACAGTGGGGCCAGCCCCACTATGCAAATCGCAACAGACGTAAAACAGTCGCATGCAAATCCCAGAAGCGTGCCTCGGGGGCGATATGTAAACAGCCCCCGGTGCGATGGATCCGCTCCCTCGGAGCGCAGAAGCACCCGACACCGGGGCGACACCGGTTGAGACGCGTGTACCAATGCCGCCGTTTGACGTCAGCCGTCACTTCTTGGAGCAATGTTATTCGCGATTTTTGATTCTTTGATTCCAATTGATGTTTTAAAACCGGTTACCTTTCTTTATAAAATCTGTGAGTATTCCATAACAAAAGACAGTTATTCTTGGTGTACATTCTGGTTTACATTCATTCCTGGAGTTTCTCTGCATGTTAAGTCGGGGCAAACAGGCCATGGGGGATGGTTAAAAGAACACAAAGACCTCACAAGTCCGCCCTTCACACACTTTGTCTTGAATTGTTTTGTGTTGTAGAGACGCTTTAAGTCATCTCGTGCTTTAGGATTACGCCGTTCGGATGTAACGCGGCAGGATGTGATCAACAAGTCCACTCTTGCTTTGTTTCCATCCAGACGACGCGGCCTTAGAGACACAGAGACCGTTGCCGTGACGCCCAGATGCTGTCCTGGTTCTAAGGTGGGGTACCAACTCAAACAACGCCCTGTCCACGAAGTCTAACCACATTCTCTCTCTCTCTGTCTCTCTCTCTCTCTCTCTCTCTCTCTCTCTCTCTCTCTCTCTCTCTCTCTCTCTCTACAAACACAACATTAAAAACACCCAAGCTCCAAGGACCAAAGGCTTCACTTCGGGTCAAAAGGCTTCACTTCTGCTCAGGCTGTCACAAACAACTCATAAACGGCCGTCAGTCGCCGAGGAGGTAACGTCCTGCGAGCTGTTTTTTAAACGTCCGTTTCCACTTCTCACACAACACATTCCATCAATTCCTGAAAGTGACAGCAGTAAAATAAATCCTGTTGTTTTGGCTCCGGGTGGGGGGGGGATTTATACGCGCAGACATATAATTGTCCCGGCTGTATAACTGTCAACTGTTCGTATTTTTTCTTTTTTTACGTGTGTTCGCCGAGGTGGTTCAAAGGGAGTGTGTGTGTGTGCGCAGGTGTTGGAGGTTTTACGGTTTACACAACTATGTGTGTGTGTGTGTGTGTGTGTGTGTGTGTGTGTGAGGAAATGGAACCACTATAATGTCACACAGAGGGAAGGGGTTGATGTGATCGCGCTGTGGTGTGCGTGTACTTTTAACATTGATTTGATTTCCATCTGTCACTGCTTTCGGCTTTCTAAAGTGGTTGTTATTTATTGGTTCATTATCTGCTAATAACTTTACAACATAATAAACCTAGATTTATGCGATGCATTCTGAACTTTTTAAATAAGCCCAACACTAAAAGGATTTCCCCAGTGATTGAATTTGTATTTTAGTCAGTCTATTTATGAGTAATGTTATAGTATTGCTGCTAACTTATTCAAAGTTCACACACTCCATTGGTATAGGCCTATGTAATATATAAGTGTAAACTCAAATCCTAACCTTGAAGGAGGAAAAAGTGTTGAAAGAATAATTGTATGGATATTTAGGCAGATATTTGGAGTCCTCAATACCCACAATCGAGACAGCCTACTTTTAAGTATACTTCGCTTTTGTCTTAATTGACAAAGCGACTTACAATAAGTACCCTTATGGTACTTAACGACTTACAATAAGTACGCTTAGGGTACTTATTGTAAGTCGCTTTGGAAAAAAACGTCTGCTAAATGCCCTAAATGTATCACATTTGTAAATGAATCACACTATGACACATGATATATATTTTGTTTGTTTGGTTGTAATCAGTTAAATTGCTCATGTATTCTAGCAGATGGTGTTGACGGTGGTATGGTATGGGAACTTAATTTCCCCATGTGTTATCAATTGTTCCAAAGTTTGGCCTTTGTGACACTATTTGAATGCCCCATGCTAATTAGCTTTCAGGTAGAGGAGAATTGAAGTGGGGGAGCACTGCTTTCTGCGTTTCGGGGGGGTCAGAGGAAGAGGGGGAGGTGCGTTCGCTGTCACCTTGTAAAAAGGGGTTGCATACTTGGGAATTAAGCGGTGAAGTTTTTTATCCTTTTTTTAGTTAAGGGTCAACAAGGCCCTCGTGAATGTGGTTGCCAGTAAAAGAAAAAAGGGCCTCTAATTTGGCTTATATTTTTTATTTATTTTAACAAAAAGTATTTTAAACAGTTAACAGCCTTTATATATATATATATATATATATATATATATATATATATATATATATATATATATATATATATATATATATATATATATGTACAGAAGAGAACCTACTTTGGGTGATAGACAGACCACAGACCACATGGTTACCTGAAGTGCCTTAACAGCACAATCAAATGTGGTTTTTGCAAAATATGTGAAATAGTAGTAAAGGCAAAAGGGTTTACCCACCCAGTCACACAACACACATTCGCAACTAAACATAGCATAAGTTGTAAGACTACATATGTTATTTATATTTTGGAATGCGCTCTGTGCTATGCTTTTTATGTTTGGCGAAATAAACCTGAACATACGTATGCCGCATAAATAGGAAACTGTGATTATGCTATGACAAGACACTTCAAAGTAGCACATAATGATGGCGGCATACTGTTCACCGCCATAGGGATTGACCATGTGCCCCTTACCTCTAGGAAGGGTTTGATGAACAAAAACACTAAATCATTAATAAAGGATCGCTGGATCTATAAACTAGATCCAGCGTGGCATTCCCAGGCTTGAATGATTCTATTGAAATTGTGGTCTGCCCTTAGACTTGATGAGCTGTTTGTTTAAATTATTATGATTGTAATACTATGATTGTTATTCGACACTGGATCTATTCTATGTTTGTCATGGATATGTATGTAGTTTGTAACCATATTTCATGATTTATGCTTCATTATGAGTAATTTGTTGACTCCCCTACTCCAGTTGGAGCGACTTTACTAATAGCTATGGCTTTTTAAGAGTTCCTATATGAATTACCCTATTTATTAAAGATTTTTTAACTTCAAGAAGAGTGCCTTGTTCAGCCTATCTTTTCAGAATCTATGTTTTTGTATACCAAAGAGCACCTTCGCACTAACTGATTCACTTGATCAGAACTACGCCGTAGCCCCCCAACCTGTCTACCTTACTAGCCTTTACATAACGTTGGATAAGTAACTTTGTTAAGCGTCTTCCATCAAACCGACCCTGCAATCTACACAGGCTCATGCCTTGTTTGTGTCATAGAATTTAGGCTTATGGAGCAAGACAAACAAGTAAGTTCTTAGAATGTTATGCTGCACGTTTAAAAGAACCGAGGTAAAGTTGCAGGCTTACGCATGCAACTTTACGCGTGAAAGCAGGATCACTCAATAACCCAATGCGTATCCACAAACACAACTCCAATAACGCCAGGTTACTCATCTCTGCAACAGCTGCACTGCGGTGGGGATGCGGAATCCATTGCAAACCCTGCAGAAAAGGCGCTCATAACAAAATCAGCGTGTGCGTAATAGATTCCCTTACCGTGGTCCCCTCAAAGCACTGTCGGACCCCCTTCAGGGTAAATCACATCCCACTGGGGGGGGTGTGGGGTGGGGGGGGGAAGAAGTTCCCACAACTACTCAAAGCAGCTGGGGAATCACATCGACGCTGCAGAGAGGTTCACCCCGAAGCAGAGCGAGGAGAAATAGATCCCATGTTTTGGCGAAAGGACGCGATGCGTAAAAGATAAAAAGGACGGACCTCGCAAATCAATGATCACCCTGGGTATCAGATGGGCTCCGGCTTTCTGGTTCAAAAAAATAGTGCAACACAACAGCAAAAAAGTCCACAAAAAGCGATCAATGTATGCGCCAAACGGTGCTTTAAGAAACCCACTCGCGTCCTTAACGTGGGCTCGTGCGTCAGCGTCTCTACCGTGCGTCCTCCTAACTTCCTAACTATCTTTATTCCTGTTGTTGTCTCCTCTTCCCGGAGAGGAGGTCGGGATTTACCCTGTTAATGGCGTCAAGTGAGCGAGTTGGCCGGGTTGACTGGAGGGGAGGAGGGGGAGGGGAGGTTGGTAGAGCGGGGGATGGGGGGGGGGGGGGGGGGGGGGGGGGGTGGCACAGTGGCTTGTTGTTGCAGCGGATATCTTGCATCCGGTACGCCGCCATTGGCTGGTTAAAAAAGCAGGCATTCACACCCCCACTGTTATCAATTATTCTGCTGTGTGTGTGTGTGTGTGTGTGTGTGTGTGTGTGTGTGTATGTGTGTGTGTGTGTGTGTGTGTGTGTGTGTGTGTGTGTGTGTGTGTGTGTGTGTGTGCGTGTGCAAGTGTGAGAGTTCGTCAGTGTGTAATTGTCTGTAAGAGAGAGATTGTTTGAAGGAGTTTTAGTGTGCGTAAGAATTTGTGTGTGGGGGGGGGGGGGGGGGGGAAGAGAGAGAGAGAGAGAGAGAGCTTAGTGTTTTTAGTCCTATAGAATGCCTAGGTGCCTGCAGATATGGTTTGTTGTGCATTTCCTCAGCTTGAAAACAGATCATACACAACGTAACACATTGACGTACAGCTACCAGAAGTCACAAATGCATGGATTGCAAACCACGCTGACTTTTTAATCTCTGTGACAACAAGGAGGACACGTTTTCCTTTTCCATTAGGGCTGCTATTTTCTCTTTTATTTGCAGTTGTCCAACAAAGCATTCGTTTTGCAAACGGGTGCACGTGTGTGCAGATGAGAGAGAATAAATAAATTCCACTTCTTAGTTTGAGCAATATTCTGTGCTGATTTATTTCAGCAGCCTGTTACACACCGATCTCCTATAATCCTAAAATAAACCAAAAATCCGTTAAGCAGAGGGAAAGGCACGCACACGCGTTTTTTATGAAGATTAACTATAAACACAAACGAATAATGAATACTGTCCCAAAAACGGGCAATTCTGTTTAATAACAGACCGCTGCGCGTCTGCAGGGAGACTGGTCCCCCTCAGAGAATCGGTGCGAATCAATCCTCTCTCCCCCCAGGTCGGGTCATATGGGAGAACGACGCCCCCTAATGGACGTTTACCCGCCACTGCATGGTGGACGCCTAATAATGCATCGTGATTGGATCATGGCACTTTAGATTTGGACTTCTTTATTGTTCACCCGCTTTGGCAATGTTAATGTTTGTTTCTCATGCCAATATATATATTTTTTAAATGAATTGATTGTATTTCGGGTTTAGTTGGCCGACATCCCGAAGAAAGAGGGACAGACACATTATTAATTTCAGCCTTTACTTAGTAGAAATAGATTATTCAGCTCTGCTGAAATG
>NC_136937.1:32879788-32907839 GCF_949987615.1 Pollachius pollachius | reverse complement strand
CACACACAGACACGCACGTGCGCACACACACAAATGCCCGCATGCATGCGCACACACTCAACCTCACACACACACACACACACACACGCACACAAACACACACACACACGCACGCACGCACGTCTGTTCTGAACGAGGCCCGGTTGCCCAGCAGCAGACAGCCGATCCAACAAGGCTGTTTAGGGACGACCGACCCGGTGAAGGGGGCCGTCTGATTGGTTACGGGCAGGGGGGGGGGGGGGCGTTTTCAATGGCCCTCGGTGTCTCCTTCACCGGGAACTACCGGTGATAAGGGGTCGGCAAAACGCACGAACCGCGCCGCGGAGGGAGACGGCGTTATTAACGGAAGAGCGCCGATAAATACAGGGTCGCGGGCGTGTCCACCTAGATGTTCGCGGGATAGATCAGCCTACCAGCCTACCCAGTGGACTGTAGCAAGCGTTGCTCATCTACCCTTCTTATATCCGGGTGGACACGCCCACTTCTGATGTCACTATGACATTCATTCCTTCCCTGTGCCAAACGGCTTGCACCAGCTGATCACCGCCACATCCGGTGGCATGACATGAGCCCCTTAAAAGGAGTGCGAAGGGAAAACAAAGCTTTAGAGCCTGGAGGATACGGGGAAAGAGTTGTTGAGCCCACGCCTTGTTCATCTGCGTCTGTGAGAGGGGAGAATGTAGAATTCCACGTCCTTTAATGATGGTACACTGGCTGTAATAGTCGGCCTGTTTTAAGATCGGATTTTGCATTTGTGTTGTTGCTTTAGCATTTGTGTTGCGGTTTCTGCATTTGTGTTGTGCGTTGTTCATTCGCGTTTTCCGTTATCGTGCCGGCGTTTTTTTCTGATATGCAAAGCGATTTCTATCTCTCTCTCTCTCTCTCTCTCTCTCTCTCTCTCTCTCTCTCTCTCTCTCTCTCTCTCTCTCTCTCTCTCTCCTCACACACACACACACACACACACTCCAATACACTACTGAGTACCTTTCACAAGACCTCAGTGGGAATGCGGTGCACCTTCTCACCATGTCACGATGGCGATCGGGCAGAGAGTGTTCAGAGTGGTGACCTGCCGGCTCCACGGCCTCAACACTTCAGACTCACAGCGTGTGACGCTCACACCTCCGCACACGCACATCCACAAGCACACACATCCACACACCCAGCCATACACAACTGCAAACACACACACACACACACACATTCACAAACACACATGTCCACAACCACAAACACACGCACACACACATCTACGCACACCCACATCCACAAGCACACACATCCACACACCCACCCACACAAAAGTACACACACACACATTCACAAGCACAAGCACACGCACACACACACACACACACACACACACACACACACACACACACACACACACACACGCATCCACAAAAACATTCATGCACAAACACATGTGCACGTTTACGCGCACACACACACACACACACACACACACACACACACACACACACACACACACACACACACACACACACACACCAGTGTGTTCCGATGGGGCTGCTGGGGCGTAGCGAAGGCGATGATGTTTTCCCTGGCAGTCGCACACACACACACACACACACACACATAGACACACACCCACATATACAGACACACACACACACACACACACACACACATATATACAGAAACACACACACACACACACACACACACATAGACACACACCCACATATACAGACACACACACACACACACACACACATATATACAGAAACACACACACACACACATAGACACACACACACAAACACAGACACACACACACACACACACACACACACACACACACACACACAGACTGACTCACTGTAATGGGGATGTTGTTAAGCCTACCTCTGTGTGTGTGTTGGGGTGTAATGGGACGGTTTGGGGGAATGGAAAACTGTTCCCTCTTCAGCAGCTGTTTCCGGTTAACAGATTGATTTCTGATTCCGCGTGTGAATCCATTTGCTTCGCGTTGTCGGCGGAACAATTTCGCACTTGTGGCGAAATTGTCGATTCTTTAAATGTTTTTTTAATTTATTTTTTGTGTCTGTGTTTGATTGTATTGCATCGTCATGTGGATGCATCTGCACGTACGGGTGCATGTATGCAGACACACACACACAAATCTACAAACACAGACACACACACACTCAGACATCTACACACAGACACGCTCATCAAAACATACACTCACACACACACTTCAATAGGTGGTTTCCTGATTTGATGAAGAGCATTCTTGCCCATGGTTCTAAGCACGGATTTGCAGAACGTAAAGACAGTCCTGTGTTTCAGGGAGGAAGAGGAGAGAAGGTGAGGAGGAGGCAAAGGGCCTTCATCGATGCTTGTGCTGCATCTGCCCCTTTTGTCTGTGTGTGTGTGTGTGTGTGTGTGTGTGTGTGCTTGCGGATCTGTGTGTTTGTATGGGGTGTGTGTGTGTTTGCTTGCGGATGTGTGTTTGTGTGTGTGTGTGGGTGTGTGTGCTTGCGGATCTGTGTGTTTGTATGGGGTGTGTGTGTGTTTCTTTGTGGGTGTGTGTTTGTGTGTGTGTGTGTGTTTGTCGAGGTTAAGCAGGACAATTGTTCCCACCTCACAATGCATTCCTTACAAGACTGGGGAATGATTGGCAAAAGCATCGCAAGAGCAAAATCCTTCATAACTTTTTTGGGAGTTTTTAAACTTGGCCGAGGAAAGTTCCGAAAACCCATCCTCAAAAAATATACAAGAACAATATTTGTATTTTTTATCTTGCAGATCAATTCTGACATAAAAAACTCTTAGGAACTTCATAGAATTTATTCTGTAGGAAAGTTTGTAGGAAATATTTTAGGAGGACTTTGGTGCGCGTCCTGGCATGGGCAATGATTTTCTGTGTCTCTCTCCCCCCCTCTCACTCCATCTCCTTCTAAACTGAGTGAATATCATTCCCGTCCGACAGAGAGACGTGACGCCTCAGGGTGCCTCTCGTCACCTTCACCGCCTCGCTCTCCCTGACATGTTATTTTAATTCAACACACTTGGGCGGTTAATAAGGGACCTTTACACGGCGGCAAACTCTTTAACTCAAACACATTTACATCTATGGCTCACATTACCAGGGCGGTTGACCAAGGGAGGGGGTGGAGAGAAAACGTACGAGTATGTGGGGTTTTTACCGTCTATGACTTAATTCAAAGAGTGGTTGACAGTTTTATGTAGAGTAAATGAGTGCACAATAAAAATCGGTTGCGGGTGCGGTTCCGTGACCCGCCATCAGGGGCCACTGTTGCTGTGTGTGGCCTGATTCTTTATTTTATTTTATTTTTCGGGGCGGGGGGGGCGGTGGGGAGGAGGAGCAGGGAGAGAGGCTGCCGAGATTTTGGTAAGTCATAAATCATAATAAGACGACTCGCTGGTTGAGGAACTGCGAGGGAAACGGCCATGAGAAGGGGAGGACGCCACATACACTCGTGATCGCGTGCGACGTCACCGCGCTCGTGCACGCACCCTGCTGCCCGTGTCCGAAGGAGCGCGCCTTCAATTAGGATGCCGCCAACGTAACATATTGACACCGTGCCTGATGGGTTACTCCCGCGGTTATTTTATTAATTAATTGCCGACAACGCAGGCAGACCACCGCGTGCGGCGTACCTCATGGAATCAGCGTCTTTTTATGTTGTAAAGGAGCAAGGAGATCGGAGTGTGTGTGTGTGCGTGCGTGTGTGTGTATGTGTGTGTGTGTGTGTGTGTGTATGTCTGGGGTGGCGGGGGTTATACATGTATTTTTTTAAAGAATCAGAATTGAAAAGCTGGGTCTCGGAAAACCGTGATAGTTATTGTGTAGGAAGGGAATTGTGTGTGTGTGTGTGTGTGTGTGTGTGGGTGTGCGTATGCGTGCGTGCGTGTGTGTGTGTGCGTGCGTGTGTGTGTGTGTGTTTGTTTGGATAATTAGTTTGACGAGCCATTTGGGGTTCAAAGTGAAGAGACATTGCGCTACATTCATAGACCTGAATGTAAATGTAGAACTATGATAACCGCCGTCTGTCTTGTGTATCGATCGTCCATCTCGATACCGGACACGTGATGATTAGGAGATGTTCGGAGGAACGCGGAGCGTGAACGCAGCACGCGCGGGCGGCGAGTGGGTGGGTGGGGAGGGAAGAGAGGTGTGGGGGGGGGGAGTACTCATCGCCATGGCAACCTGTTTGTCAGATTTATCAGCGCAACGGCATATTTTTGCAGCCTTCCCCCCCGATAAAGTGTGAATAGAGAAATGTGATAATAATTCACAAACACTGCAGGTGTGTGCGTGTGTGTGTGTGTGCCTCTGTGTGTGCGCGCGCGTGCGTGAGTGTATACGTGTGCGAGAGAGAGAGAGAGAGAGAGAGAGAGAGAGAGAGAGAGAGAGAGAGAGAGATGTTGTTGAGGTTATTTTATTCGACAAAGGTGGTGACTGTAATGCAATACCAGTTCGGGGTGAGCTCGAGTTGGATTCCCTCCTGAGCAGCAGGGGGAGCTGCTGAGCATGGTTACTGACTAGACGCGTGCACAGCTCCTTCAGTAATTTTACTCTTCATAATAACGAATACTATTAATAATAATTATATGTACTATACCTATACTATTATTATCATTAATAATAATAATAATAATAATAATAATAATAATAATAATAATAATAATAATAATAATAATAATAATAATAATAATAAAATACTGTAATGCTATTATTGTTTGGAACTTTTTTGAAACTTTTATTTCACGAATCAGTGCCGTGGGTGAGCAATTAGCGTTTGTATGAAAGAGGGCGAGGCGTCACGGCTATTAGCTTCGACACGTGATACTAACAGCATGGAGTTGCTATCTTAAAGGTTGCATCAGCGATGTTGGGTGACGTAATTTCTGTTGGTATTTGAAGCGAGATCCCGAACAAACAGAGCCTGCTCGCCCCTCCCTTCCGTGTATCATGCATCCAGTAAAAACCCCACAACACCCACCTCATGTCGGTGATTGGTTGGAATACTGATTATTTTGGTTCTGAGTGGTTGGTAGTACCATTTGTTTTTGTGTACGATCTCGGAGAATAGGCGGCCAAAAGAGACGGCTTTTTTTGAAGGCCTGCTTATTCACCTTATTCCGCCACGCCCCTTTTTAAGTGTCACTGTCTTCCGCTTTGTGTTGAAACTTCCGGTCTGCTAGCTACGGCTGGATTGCTACATTGAAATACCCGGCGAATTAAGATGGAGAGGCTAACGTGAGTAGAGAAAAAAAACATGTCAAAAGTTCGGATGGAGGGATTGTACTTCGCCACCCGAGGTTAATGAACTCCACCGAGTGGGTGGATGACATGCGGCGGTGGCCTCAGGCGTCGTATGGTGATATTTTTAATTATTACCCGCGGCTTCTTCATGCAAGTACAAATTGGCTCGTTCTGCACAAAGCTAAAGGCATGCAAGTTACTGATTTGGTCTCATTCAAAACAGGTAATGCTTCACATCCCATATGATGAGGCTTTCTGTGACTGTGGCTAGGCTAAGAGCATTCTATTTCAGAGACTTGCTTCCTTTTGTTTCAGACGAGTATAATGAAGGTCGCCTGTTGCTCTGTGAGCGTTATATGCAGTTATGCAAATGATTACTTGATACTACTTAACTACTTGTACATATTTTAACTACTATTTGTACATATTATTGGCTATTGTTTTTAATGTAATTAGTTTTTAGTATTATGTCAACGCATTAACTCAATCATTAAAGGTTTTAGCAAATGCCTCAAATGGGTCAAGTTTATTTTATTGACCCTCTCTGACAAAGACATCATGTTTGTGTATACAAATACAGATATCAGTGAAAGTTTGTTATAGATTTGTAAAAATGAACAATATAAACAACAAGAGAAACAGCATTTTAACCATGTAACCATTACAACTGATTTAACTTATAACTGATTGAACATCTTATTCCTCATCGTCTTGTATAATGTCCCCACAAAGATTACATAGACCTGCACAGACTCTCAGAATCTTGTCAAATTTCGGGGCAAGGTTAATGGGCACTGTTTGAGAGACTATCCTGTAGTTCTTCAGGCGGCGTAAGACCCTCTCAACGTGCACTCGGACATTGGCTATGTGCCTCGTGTTGGTGGTGTCTTTTTCGGACAAGGGAAGGCCTCTTCTGGTGAAAGCTGGCAAGACGAGCTTGACTTTACGTTCAAAGATCTTGGATAACAACTCCTCGGTCAGCCATCACCTGGACGCAGATGCTCCAGAAACCCTGAGTTGGCTGTGACGAACTTGTCACTACATCTCCCACCATATGCTGGAGAGATGAACATAATCAAACCACATGGTGCAATAGCTATGAGGAACTTGATTGTATTATGTCCATAGTAATGACTGTAAGACTCGCCTCTTGAGTCCAGATTGTGAGCCTTCTGAAGAGGGGTCTCAGAACAGTCGATTACGCATGTGGTTAATGGATAATGTTCCTTGAAGCTCTGTGGCATCGTTGCCTGGATCGTCTCCCTGGGCAGCCATGGAACATAGCACCTCATCTTCTCCTCCATGAAGTCCAGCCACTGAGAGATTATCCTACTGACCACAGACTGAGACACTCTGAACCTCTCTGCGATGTCGTCCTGCAATAGGTTCAGCCGGAGCTCCATCAGGGTCATCAACAGTTGATCCTTGGGATGTAGCTGAGAGATGCTGCATCCTTCTTTCAGGTCGTCTGATAAAGCCTCAAAGGCATCCACTGACAACCCAGTGTACAGTAGACACAGCCGATCATTTCGGAGAAGTTCGGTGTGTACAAGATGTTGTTCAGGACACTGTTGCCTGGTCATGGAGGAGAGGACAATGGAGTGAGTCACTGACAGCAAAGATGTGATCTTCCATGAATGTATACTTCCCTGTGTAGAAGCATCACGGTGTGTCATCCCATCAGTCAACCCATCATCTCCTGGATTGCAGAACTGGTTGAGGGTTCTGTAGAAAGAACAGCAATATCAGACAACAGTAAGTTATCAATGATAAGGTTAAACATTTTGCTGCCTTTCGACATAATTAATCCTGGACATCAAATTAGAAAGCCTCGACCTGATTTTATCTTGTAATGCTGTTCATTTATTGAGGTCAAGCCAAGGCATAGTTACGGGTATATGCTGATTATACCCATTAATGACTAGCGATATTGATAGCTGTTAGTGCTAAAATGTTACCTTACCTTGGAGCCTCACAAGCATCCGACGAGCCTTTTTTTTTCCCAACCATTTCTCGGGGTATGGGTGTTGATGGTCTGATGGTCTGCCTTCCACAAAATGAAAAGAACAGAAAAGGGTTTTTTCGGAGGGTTCTTCAAATTTAGCCCCTTTAGCCACATACGCCTCATCGCTGGATGGCGGAGGATGAAGATTGAAGGTTGCCCCGCAACATTCTGCCCTGGTTTTCCTGTGTACAACACAGTATTGTTGCGAGACACCCGTCAAAGACAACCCTCTTTGATTCCAGTTGTTATGGCAGCCTCGTACGGAACAAATAATGCTGGTCATCTTGACTAAAATTGCTAATGTATTGTGCCACTGTACGATAACGGACAGAGTTGCTCAACCGGAAGATAGAACACAAAACGGAACCAATATGGCGCCCCCCTTGTTGGCGCGGAATAAGGTGAATTGGGCAGGAAGCTAGCGGATCATGAGGAAAGATCAGATGAATGTGATCATTTATGTTTCGGCCTAGAATCGCTTATGCAACCTTTAAGCTGTCGGGCCTCACTCTACGTAATTCAAGACGTAACCGAGCCTCCATTGCCTCCCTATGTTCAACTCTTAATTTAGGGATGTTTTTGTGGACTTTTGGTCGGTTTGTGGAAAGAATTCTACTACAGAAACGCTGTCCCTGCAATAAGCTTCAGATGCTACCTACTTTCTGCTGATCGCATCATTCAGGCCCTTCCAGTTATTACATGAGATTGAAATTGAAATTGCAATGTATCATCGGCGTATGGGTTTGAGGGTTCTGGTTTTGAGGGTGCTGGTGTTTGTATGATTTCGACCATAAATCAGCAACACACAACGTTGAACCAAACGAATCAAAGTCCTCACCTCCACCCGAATAAGGTGAACAGCCCTCATAGAATTCGAGCTCTTTGTATTCTCCAGTGCCCGGTCGCTGCACGACACAGAACTTATAATAGCAGAGCTGCTATTAGCCTTTGTCAAGGCTCACCAGTAAAACATTTTGTGCCCTCTGCCGGACCTTACATCAGTATGCTTTCTGCGTATTCAAACCTTTTCCTGTGAGACTGGCAGTCTATCAAAGACGGGCAGGGGGGAGCAGATTAAAATGAAAATACTGATTTAAAATGTACAATGGGAGAGGACTAGCACATCCTTTGATGGAGTAGAAAAATAACCAAACCCTAAATCCATAAATAAATCAACAGTAGCTGCCAGATTCTGATCATTTATATGTAAACGTATGTATCATTTCTAGCACGGGTTTGTATGTTTGTAGTTTTGCCACACCATAATACTATAGTGCTCCACGTTAATGTCCTTTAGTCACTGTAGGTCTCTAAAGCCATGTAGAAGCATGTAGGCCCTGTTAGGATCATGCACAGCGTGCCTTTCTTGTGAAATAAGCCCGGACTGGTATTCCCGCATTGCAAGTATGCAGGCATACCCTTATTTCTCATGATAAAATGATACAACATGATACAATCTCCAGGATTGCATTGTTTACTTCTGACAGTTATCTACTTCACTTAATGTACGCACTGTATGTCGTACGTCCTGGCACAAAAAAATAATCAATACTTCATTGCGTAGCACCTTATCCTAGCTATCTCTGTTGTACACGGGAAATGGGATAAGCTAACGATTGTTAGTGCTTGGCACTAACAATCGTTCAATCGGTTCTATGAACATCCTTACTGTACCGACAGCGATATATTGTTGATTCTCCTTCTTCTGTCAGATGTACTTATTGTAGATTGCTTTGGATAAAAGCTTCTGCTAAACCCCCTGAATGTAAATGTAAATACAGTTGAGGACTAGTATAACCGCAGAGTGACCTCCCACCACGCCCCCCTACGGTTGAAGAGTACCGTCCAGAAGTTCAAACCGTCATGGCCGCCTGATCCACTCCTCCTCATCGCGGACTCCAGCATTGTTCAATTTGTCTCAGAACAGATTTACTTCCACAAGGCTGTCGATGGGACCGATTGCGTCTGAGCCTCGCGATCAGGGGGGGCTCTAAAGGGGCACCTAAGAGGTCAGATCATCTCCTCATTGCGGCCATTAGGAGAGAAACAATAAGGGACGTGCCGGGGCCCTAATTACGAACATCAAGGCTCTGGACGTGCTCCTATCGGCCCGCTTAAGCCCTGGCCTGATCAAAGAAATAGGGGATTACACGCAGAATTCAACCTACTAACAACAACGGAGGCGGAGAGGCTCTGTATCCCGTTACGGATTTAACAAAGGGAGAGTTAAGCCTTCCAAGATACTTGCCCACCAACCCCGCCAGAACGCAGCATCTCAAATCATCCCTCGGATTAGGGCGTCCGCGGGTTTATTGACGGAAAATCCACTAAAATATCAGCCGGTTGAAGTTTTTATTACGATTTGTGTTCCTCAAACTCTCGCAGACGTGAAGAGTTTTGTTTTGACCTGAATCTGGGTAATGCTGATGATTGGCGTTGAGAACAAGGCAGAACAAGAATGATGGTTTTTTATCTCGAGGGAAGGATCAACGTCATATCCTCATTTCAAAGTAGGAAGACCCCGGGATCTATCAGAGAATTAAAAAGTTGTGTAAGGAATTGAAAGATTATAAACTCACCCCTCCGCAAGGTCTACTGTGAATCATTGGTGATTAACGGTCTTCCACTAAGGTCTCACCAGGCTGCTATTAATGTTTTATTAAAGACAGATAAGGACCCAGTCGGCTGTTGCTCATATAGACCAATTTGCTCGGGGAGCTGCGATGGAAAAAAGTGTTTTCTCCAACGCTCCGGCACTTTGTCTTAAAATGTTCCTTCCCCATGTTAACTCAGACGGCAAGACACGACGGGCATCGTTCCCGGCAGTCGTATTTTAACTGGAGTCGCCTTTTTAAATAAAATTGACGCACCCGATCTAATACAACGTCTCTAGAGGCGATAACGTCATTTGATGCTGTGAAAGCGTTTCATAAGGTGGACTGGGACCGTTTGCTTAATGCTCTGGCTCAGCTTGGGTTCAGCTCTAAATTAATTGTCTAATTAGGCTCAATTCCAAGTCCAACTGCCTCAGTGGCGTTACTGTAAGCGATTTGAGAGTTTGTGACGTGGATTCAGACGTCAAAAGAAATGTAAGGTGACAAACAACGAACCCCATTGTTGGCAAACACACGAGGAAACACGGCCACACACACACAGACACACACACACACAGACACACACACACACCGAACCGCCCCCCGACATTCACACTGTGTCATTACTGTCCAGTCACGCAGGGCCACCCTGCCGCACCGGTTTAGAATCACTCGTAGCGCGCCCCAAAAACCCATTTCCTCCTCCTAACTCGGGCATAATGCGCTCGCGCCGCCGCTAAATTGCCGCGATAACCTTTATCAGAGCTGAGGTGAGGGACCCGAATCGCCGTCGCGGCCGTGCCTCCGCGGGGCTACAGAAACAAGACAGACGCTTAATAATCTGTTTTTTCTTTTTTCACTCTGGCCGCGACTGGCCAACATTCGGACCCGTGCCAGACGGGGGAACGCTCTGAGGGCGGCGGAAGCTTCCGGACTCCGGCTGTCAGACGCACGGTTTGGTATTTTGGCGGCAGTTCGAGCAGAGCACCTCTTAGGCGGACGACGTCTGAGGGAATGCGTGCGCATTGTGTGCGTGTCTCTGTGTTTGTGTGTGCTTTTGTGTGCTTGTTTGTTTAAATGTGTGATGGTGTTTTTTTGTGTGCTTGAGTGTGTTTAAATGTGTGTGTTTGTTTGCGTGCTTGTGCAGGTTTAAATGTGCGTTTGAATGCTTGTGTGTGTGTGTGGTTTCTGGATTGTGTGTGTGTGTGTGTGTGTGTGTGTGTGTGTCTGTGTGTGTTTGCGTTTGCATTTGTGTATTCTAATGCTGTGTGTGTGGTTTCTAGTTGTGTGTGTCTGTGTGTCCATGTGTACTTGAATGCTTGTGTGAGTATGTGTGTGTGTGTGTGTGTGTGTTTGTGTGTGGCCAGTGAGGTTGAGGAGGGTGCTTGTTGATGTTCTCTGAAGGGGACGCATGAAAGACCAGTCGTCCCCCCCGTCCCCCCCCGTCCCGACACCTTTTTATTTAACATCACCACAGCAAAGGTCTCCATTTCCCTTCAGACCTTGTGTTCCAAGCCTCCGAGCCGGTCGGTTTGGGCTTTTTGCTAAATCCACTAGATAACCGCTAGCTAACAGATTAACCAGTGTGTGTTGAACCTATAGAGGGCGATTTAAGTCCATATTTACTTAAATTGTTTTGGTAGTTTATTTTAAAAGTTGCGACGCAACAACAATTAAACAATTAAAAGTCTCGGGCCCGGGTTAAAACTGCTTCTAAATGCATAATCCTGAGTCCAAAAGTAAAGTCGGGGCGTACAAAATATAGAGGAGCACCGTTGCATTTACAGTGACTCATAGTGCGGGTTTGGAAAATCCCGCCAAAATCAATCTTACTGAAGATTGTAAAGAGAGAGTTTGACAAGAGCACTTTCATTTAGCGTTATGGTCGGCTCCAGACACACACACACACACACACACACACACACACGCACACGCACACGTGCACACCATCCATACAGAATCTTTGCCGCTTGCTGCCAAGTCTGCAGTTGTAAATTATCAATAATGTCTCCGTCTGCAGTCGTCTTAGAGGGATAATTACTTCTCTGAGTGGCACTTCAATATCGCCCGTCCGAGTTCGCTAATTATAAAAAAGTGAATTAAAAAGCTGATTAGATGAGCGAGTTTTTATTTTTTTTGACAAGAGAAGCAGACATAAATAATTGCTCCTTACCAACAACAAACTGAATGAAAAAAGTAATTTCTAACCATTTCTGATCAATGTTTTGGCTCAAACCAACAACACCAATGGCGGGAAGAAAAAATGTGATCAGGAAAATGAAAATACAGCGTCATTGTGGCCGTAGTGAAGTAAGTGTGCGAAAAAATTGACCAAACAAAGATTTATTTGTGTGTGCGTTGTGCGTGCGTAGGTTGCTGCTGAACGCTGTTCGAGTGCTGTGAGTGCTTTCTGGCATATTTGTGCGCTTGTGTGCTAACAATGCTATCCCACTGCTAATATATTACCAAATAAGATGTATTATTATTACTGTTTTGCTGATGGTCACCCATGTTGTGTGTGTGTGCTTGTTAGTGTGTTTGCTTGCTTGTGTCGTGTGCGTGTGTGAATATCTATGCGTGCTTAATTGCATGCCTGTTTGCTTGCATGTGTGTCTGCTTGTTTGTGTGCTTGCATGTGTGTGTGCGCTTCTTTTTGTGTGTTCTGTGTGTGTGTGTGTGTGTGTTCTCGCTTGCTTGATTGCATGTATGCATGCTTGCATGTGTGTGTGCTCATTCGTGTGTCTTCTGTGTGTGTGTGTGTGTGTGTGTGTCTGTGTGTGTGTGCGTGTGTGTGTGAGGGAGATGTGGGGAGATGGGGGGCGGATTGGAGGAAGCATGAAGTTGTTAATTCTCGAAATCCTGTTATTACAGTGAGCTGGTCGGTCCCACAGGCCCCAGAGGAATAGTGTTCTGCAGGGTCAGGGCCAACATGTGATGGCTGTGGTGTCTGCACGGCGATTAGGAAAGGGCGTGACTCCTATTGATCTCTCTCTCCTGCTCCCTCTCCCTCTCCCTCTCTCCCTCTCTCTCTCTCTCTTTCTCTCTCTCTCTCTCTCCCTCTCCCTCTCTCTCTATCTCTCCCTCTCTCTCTCTCTCTCTGTCTCTGTCTCTCCCTCTCTCTCTCTCTCGCTCCCTCTCCCCCCCCCCCCCCCCTCTCTCTCGCTCTCTCTCTTTCTCCCTATCTCTCTCTCTCTCTCGTCCTTTCTAATTAGGAGACTTATCAGCAGGCAGCCAACCGTTGGAGCGTGAACCAAACCGTAATATTAGCAAAACAACGTCAACACCCCGACAAGAGGGGGGCCAACCAGGTACGACAGCAGGAAAACACAGAAAACTATTGGTCCGTGTCCTTTCAAAATCAAAGACCCAACGGAAGAGTTGATGAGTTTGCTGTATTTTGGGATATCTGTGAGGGACACGTTGCAATCGGAACGACTCGTCACATTAATTAACCTACACAGATAATGAGCTTGAATGAATCTCTTAATTGTATGAGAGAGAGAGAGAGAGAGAGAGAGAGAGAGAGAGAGAGAGAGAGAGAGAGAGAGAGAGAGAGAGAGAGAGAGAGAGAGAGAGAGAGAGAGAGAGAGAGAGAGAGAGAGAGAGAGAGAGAGAGAGAGAGAGAGAGAGAGAGAGAGAGAGTCTGACTGACTGACTGACTGACTGACTGACTGACTGACTGACTGACTGACTGACTGACTGACTGACTGACTGACTGACTGACTGACTGACTGACTGACTGACTGACTGACTGACTGACTGACTGACTGACTGACTGACTGACTGACATGCAATTAACCCCTTCAATATTTTCTTAGGTAGCTCGAGCCCACGCTATGATTTTGTTCCCAGAGGCGGCCGAAGCTCCGAAGGATCCGGAATGTTCTGCAGGGGGGAGACGGATCCATCGGGCGATCGATCAGTCCAACAGTCGCTCACTCTCTGTCTCTGTCACTGTCTCTCTCTCTCTCTCTCTCTCTCTAGTTTATATTGTTCTGCTTTCTTGAAATGTCACCAAATCCTGATTGGTGTGTATGTTATCCATCTGTGGTAGGTAACGTGTTAATCATGTACAGAGAAAAGCCTGGACTGTTTCTTTAAGAGGAAGTGTTGCCCCTGGATACCATCAGAAATGCGCTCTGACCTTCAGTCTGGAGAAGTTATGCATGGTTGTACATCGCAATCGAGATGGAAGTTGCTATTAAACCGTTTAATGATGTGTTGCGATTTTCCGTTGACATTTTTTTCATTTAAGTTTTGTTCATATTTAACAAGGGAAATTTATGTTATAATAAAAACGCTGCAATCTCTGAAAATATAACCAGCTGCAAAACAAAACTGAAAAAGAGTGTTTTGGGTTCACAACCCATTTCAGGCCAAATGTCTGAAGAGTTAAACTCACAGGATGTCCCAGATAAAAGGCTCTGGGATTGAATCCCATTGTCCACAGAGGTCTGCCTGTAGGCCCTTGAGCAAGCTGTCCTAATGACCTGTATCTGATAAACCCGCTGTAATTATCTTGGATAGGAGTGCCTGCTAAACGACTGAATAGTAAACGGAACAGTTAGCTACAGCGAGTTATAGAGCCGCGGGGCCTCACTCAATATGAGACATTTGATAGTGAAACAAAAGAAAAGAAAATCTCCCAGGGGTAAAATGGCGGACGTCTCCGATGGCTCCACAGATGTAAATAGAGAGAGAGAGAGAGTGTGTGAGTGAGTGAGTGAGTTTGAAGGAGAGAGAGAAAGAGAGTGAGTTCAAAGGAGAAATAGTGAGAGAGAGAGAGAGAGAAGGCTGTAGAGTGAGAGAGAGAGAGAGAAGGCTGTAGAGTGTGAGTGAGTTCGAAGGAGAGAGAGAGAGAGAGAGAGAGAGAGAGAGAAGGCTGTAGAGTGAGAGAGAGAGAGAGAGAGAGAGAGAGAGAGAGAGAGAGAAGGCTGTAGAGTGAGAGAGAGAGAGAGAGAGAGAGAGAGAGAGAGAGAGAGAAGGCTGTAGAGTGTGAGTGAGTTCGAAGGAGAGAGAGAGAGAGAGAGAGAGAGAGAGAGAGAGAGAGAGAGAGAGAGAGAGAGAGAGAGAGAGAGAGAAGGCTGTAGGCATGGTGCAGCTGCTCTATGACTGCTACCTCGCCCACACCTGCCTCAGGATCACATACAGACCGATGAAACAGAATTTCTTCTAACCGATTAATTAACAGGAGAGGGAGGGAGGGAGGTAGTGAGGGAGAGAGAGAGAGAGAGAGAGAGAGAGAGAGAGAGAGAGAGAGAGAGAGAGAGAGAGATGGAATGAGAGATGGAATTAGTGTGAGAGAGAAATGGAATGAGAGCGAGGGAGCAACAGAGCAAGAGGGATTATGTTTGAGAGAGTATGAGAGAGAGGTTTCATTGTAAACCAGGCTTTCACCTTGGAGTTGAATTTCACATAAAAAGAACAAAGATTAACAATAATCAAGTTGGTCCAACCAGCTCTGAAAAGGTACAGCGCTGTCTTATAGGTTGCTTTGAAAGGCCAGAGCCTGCTTTTGAAGCGTCCAACTTGATATTTTTATTTCATTACACTGTATTATTAATGTATAATTACGTTAGCCGTAGACGTAGAAAGCAGGGGTTGTTATCGATTAGCCCCACTAATCACAGTCACAGGTGATCTTTATTACCGAGTACTGCTGTTACGTTCAGGTCATTGAACACACCCTCTCTGAAAGGTTGTCGGATCCTGCCTATTATTAACACTATCACAATTATCCTAATCACGACATTGTACGGGATGATTACACTTTGCGGAGGCTGTTTTTGTCTGTCTTTTGTCTATGCTAGTCCCGCCAAAGAAACCATTACTATAAATGCTAACGCTACGACTGGGCTTGGGTTCCCAGTGTCCCCGGAGTACCTCTTTAACTATCCCTGACTTCGCGGATGCAAGCAGCATTTGTGCCGCAGCCTAATTTTAGCATAAAAAATCACCATCTGCCCAAATTATTTCGCAAAAGCCCTCCAGCGCTGACTAGTGTGGAGCTAGCGAGAGTTAGCGAGAGCGATGCAATCAGTTCAGTGGCTGCTCTGTCGTAGCGCTAGGTCTGACCCACTCAACAACAACTCAGGCCTTAGCGGTGACTTAATGCATGTGGTTTAGACGCCATCAGAAGGGGATTGGCTCTCATGTCGGACGTCTGTCTCTGTAGCACTGAACATGTCTTTGTTCAAGAAAAAGTGTGTTTCTGGGATTTAAAGATTTAAAGATCTTGGAAGTTGAAAGATTGAACTTGAATCTGAGGGGTGTTAATGTTTGTATCTGCTGTTTTGGCCAGTCCCCAAGGGTGGATTTATATTGTTTTGTTTAAATATTTAATTCTTCTTGGACATATTGAAATATAATCCAAAGAAGACGGGGAGGTTTGATGCACACTGTGCACTATTGCAATTACTGTGGTCAAAAGTAGTATTTTTATTTTATAATGTATGTATAATTGCCTAGAAAAAGTAAAAGATAACATATACTCATTATGATAACATGCAGACACACGTACCTACACACACACAAAGACACAAACATACGCTTACACGTACACACACACACACACACACACACACACACACACACACACATACACAGGCAGCGCAGGCCACTAGGACAATGTTTGGACGAGCGCCGACCCGAGATTAAGCCGTCGACTCAAGACCCAGACTTCGGAAAGCCCGGAGCGCTTGTTGTAACAGCAGACGAAAACAACATAGCGTATCATAGCAACCCCAGTTTTCCCACTCCACCGTCGGCTAAATAAGAATTGGAGGGGAGAAATGGTGTCTAAACATAAACAGATATACAGCTGTATCTCGGTGATACATTTTTTCGCCGAGGAACATTAGGACCTGATGTTTTAAGTAACAACATCCCGGTCGCGGTTCGCTCGCTCCGTGATGACTCAGTGCATTGTCTGGTGAGCTGAGCATCACGGAGGCCGGCCGCGAGGCATTAGGGAGGCTTCTTGGAGCTTTCTGCTCGTCTGAACCAACCACGACGTCTTTATAGGAAACTGTTTTTGTTATTTGGTGACAGTTCAAGTGACCCCTGGCCCCCAGGGAAGCTGTCTGGGCTGTCCCTTTTGATGAGGTAGCTCATAGCTTAAAATAACCTGGACATACATTGACTACATCTGTAGTCAAAACTATCTGATAGTGATTTCAAAAAGGTTATCGATAAAATTACAATGCTACTTTTTATATGACATTATGTATGCTATACTCCTTTTCCTATGCCCTATTTATGACTCTTTGAGTAACTTAACTTTGTCTACGTTGTTGTCGCTTGCCTTTTCCTAATAATTTCATGGCCGCGACCGACACCGTGTTGTCCGGTTCATTCGACAAATAGACACTTGACCTTGACAATGTCAAGTGTTTAAAGAGGAGTTGCACGTTTGGAAGTAATTGGATGAATATGAGAGGAGATATGAGAGCAGAATTACTTTATTTTTTTTTGTATTTTGGCCAATAATATCTTTCCCTCCGATCTTCTCGAAACGACCAACATGCATTACCTCAAGTGTCCAAACGCAGAGCTGTCGCTCTCGCTAATCCGACAAAACTGACAGGAGATATCGGAGAAACATGACAGACTGTCTAATCTCCTCCAAACGACAGACATGTCCTGCCTCAAACGTGCCCATGCTCGGTCGCATGTTTGGAGAACATCAGATAAACCTGACAGGAGATAAGGAAGAAAATACGATTAATGGAAACCCCAATATTTATAGATTTATTTTTTCTAAAGCCTTATTGTATCTTCAACATCTAACCTAATGCAACTTTGCATTGTTCTGGCAGGCATGTTTGTTGTGTATGTTTGTTCTTTATCTTTTTGAAGGATGGATTTTTAAGATCACTGTTTTTAGTGTTTTCCAGCCTTTGCATAGATGTATTCTGTTATATATAGCTCTAGACAATCAGTTCATGGTTGTTTATGTGATGTTAAAGATTCTACAGCAATAGACATGATGTATAAGTTTATTATTGGGATTTTATTCTTAAAGGCAAAACTGTACGATGCCGTGGTTAAAGAATTGTAAACGACATGTTAAGTCAGCCAATCCTTTAACCTAGTAGGGTTGACCTAGCTCAGAAGGTTGACTTGTAACCAGAAGGTTGCTTGTTCGATCCCCGACTCCTCCTAGCTGAGTGTTGAGGTGTCCCTGAGCAAGACACCTCATCCTAACTGCTCCTGGCGATAAAAGCGTCTGTTAAATGCCCTAAATGTAAATGTACTGACAAATCCAGCTATGGGGAAGAGTCTGAATTGTACCTCCACCACCGACAGTCTCCTGTATGTTCGTTTTTCAGCCCCTTGAATCTGAGAGAAGTTGTACAGCGGTCTCTGGCGTCTGCAGCCGTAGAGACGACTGGAAGGGACGACACCGGCACGAGAAAGCAACAGCGAATAATCAGTAAGCTATTAACACGACGCGGCCATGAGGTGACGAGAAGGACTCCAGGATTTTAGTCACTCATCGCACTCTGGTTGTAATGTTTTGCACCAGACGTGTTGTTTTCGCAAAGAAACGGTGATGACTCAGTAAGCTCGTCATTGAACATCTTCATGCTAACCTGACGCCATGTAAAAATCTTCTCTTTCCTGAGACTGTTTTTGTTGGGATTGATTTGTTTTCCCTCAAGATGAGTCATCTGACATTTAATGAATGCTAATCCTCGTTATTTAAATGTATTTCCGTTCAAATCATTACAGCTGGAAGGAGGAGGGGCGTGGGGAGGCAGGCATATATTAATTATATTCATTTTGCAGGGAAGTTTCAACAGATTTATGTGTTCATTTTATTAAACTGTGTTGGAGATTGAAGCTATCCTGTCACAGTACTAAGACACGACGGTTTTGAGCTAAACTGAATACCCATCAATCGTTTGTCTTCCGTTATGACGCGTAGCATCATCACTTAATTAAGAATATAAATAGATGGTTTTAATGGCAATAAACCCTCTGCTTTTTATATTATTTTGGGATTCATCTGGCTGAACCGTTGCTGACATTTAGTAAGAAGACACCGAACTTGACACAGGCTTCGATTGCTGTTAAATCGATAGCAGAAGGTAATTAGAGCTTCTGGTTTTTCTCGAGAAATGTAGTTTTTCTGATTAACCCCACCGATCTCAAACTGGGCAGTGGATTCACACTGCCTGGTGTCATTTGGAAGTGAGTTCCATAGGTTTGGGGATTTGTGGGAGAACGCTCTCTCTCCCATGGTGCTGAGGTTCATCTTGAGCACCTATGCAGACCATCTATTTTGCGTGTATTATTCATTAGATAATAACTTCCAAAATCTCCCTTCAAATGTGTTTTTCTCAAATTATTTTCTCAAGGTTTTCCGGCATCAGAAACTGTTTTTCTTTGTTGCGTCGAATGTGTCTCAGGCCACACGTTTGCCAAAACACATTTGGTGTTTCTGAAAGTCACAAAGTTCCCCAACTCTTCCGTTGGGTTGAATAAAATAGAAGTCACACAGAGTTCAACGTCATTACTTCTGTGAACATTCTGTTAAATCGAAACATTGCACCTCATCCACGTTTCAGGTGTGTTTCTGACCACCCCTGTAGCCAGCTATGAAATCAACGAGGTTCGAGCCCCGGTCATTTTTGTAGACATAAAAATTAAATTCAAACCTGAATACAACTACACAAAATCAGTGGTTGAGAACTTCTCCAGGATAAGTGAATGCTTAATTCAGTTGAGACGTGTTAATTGGTGCCCCCGAAACAAAACTGAACCCCCGCAATTTAACATCACTATTTTTAAACCCTGGCTACGGCCCTGTTTCCGACCAGAAGATCACTGAAGCGTTCTCCCCACCTGAAACCAACCATGTGTTTCTCAAAGCCATCCATTTTCTACATTTTGTATTTGTCTGGAGTTCTACAGCTACAGGCTGTGACCGGCAGCTGGGAATTAGAAACTCTCTCAGACGGCAGACGGGACTTCCCTGTCCGCACGTCCTCACGGAAAAGTTTATCTCACCCAGTGCAAGACGTGCTGTCATTTCACAGAGAAAACCCTCCGTTGTGTCTTGCTGTGGGGGGGGAGTGTGGAGAGAGAGGGGGGAGAAGGGGGATGTATTATGTGGCGCATTAGCGATACGGCAGACTGTGTGTGTCTGTGTGTCGCTCTCTCTCTCCTGGTATAGTGATCATGGCCTTTCTTTTTTCTTTCCTTTTTTCCTCTCTCTTTTGCTCTCTCTCTACTCTCTCGCCAAAACTCTCAAACCTGTCTCCATGTCTTTCTCTCAATCTCTCTTCCCAATCTCTTGTCTCTCTCACTCTTCCTGATTTATCTCTCTCTTCCTATGCTCCTAGCTCTCTCTCTCTCTTTCTTTCTCACATTCATCTCCCTCTTCTGATCTGTTATCTCTTCTTCTCGGATATCTCTCTCTCTCTCTCTCCGACATCTCTCTCTCTCTCCGAAATCTCTCTCTCTCGCTCCGATATCTCTCTGTCTCCTATCTCTTTCTCTCGTTCTCTTGTTCTGTCTCTCCATTCCCCATCCTAGTTCTCTCTTCCTCGCCCATCTCTACACTCTCTCTCTGTCAGTCTCCTTCTCTTAATTCCTCCTCGTTGATATCACTTTTCCTCTCCAATTCACTAATATCTCTGTCTGTCTGTCTCCCTCTCTTTATTTCCTCGTTCATATCTCTCTCCCTTCTCCCATCACTGATATCTTTCTCTCTGTCCCTCGTTCGTGACTCTCTCTCTCTCTCTCCAAATCTCTGTTCTCTCTTTCTTTCTCCCTTTTGTTCTCAATCCCCCCCTTCCTCCCCCCTTTAGTTATATAATGAACCGCTAACCCGCCCGCGGCCCCCCCTATTCCAGACAGCTCGGTCCGATCGTTGCTAATCATCAAGAATCCTCCACGTGTTCCCCCTCCATGAAGTGAGAGAGTGAGAGATCGAGAGAGCGAGCGAGAGAGAGAGAAGGCGGAGGGAATCTAACTCACAAATTTGGCCTCTTTGGGTGCGGTCCCTGGGAAACAATGGGGCGTCCCGCTGTTCATTTCTGGGGGTAAACAAACATACTTTTATGCTCACACGCACACACACATTATCAACTGCATACTTTCACGCTAAACATGCTTTCACACACAGCCGCAGGCATGCACGCATAGTAAGGCACCGTTATAAATTGTCTTGTGACTTTATATTCATTTACCAGATTTGAGAGGGATTATTATATATAATAATAATAATGCATGAGTGTGTGAGTGTGTGCCTGTGTGTTTGTGAGTGTGTGTGCGTGCACACGTCTTCTTTTGCAGTGTGCATTTGAACTGTTCTCCACAAAATGCAGTTCATGCCTGTCACAGATTATAAAATGTTTTTTTTGGTTAACTCCATAGTTTCAACTAAATTATGGTCTTTGAATTCATTCAAATTCGGTTGGTTTGCGAAGGCCAGGTGAGAGAGAGGGCAAAAAATGGGCAAGTGTGACACACGCACGCAGGCACACACACACACACACACATGTATCTTCGAGATTATTATTTAGCTAGCACACTAACAACCCCAACAACACATTTCTAAACACACCACAACAACATTATGACAATAAACTTCTAAACAAACGACTATCTCTCTCACTCACTCACACTCACTCACTCACCCACCCACTCCCACACTCACACTCACTCACTCACCCACTCACTCTCTGTTTTACTCTAACGATAAGCGGTAACACATGTTGTCTTCACTCTCCCCTGGGGAGCCGTTTCTATTTATACGACTCCCGGCTCGTCCGCGCAGCGCGAGACAAGCTATTTCCACCGGCCTCACACTCCTCGGAGCGGGTCTGTGGCGCCGTAGCGATAAGGCGCATTCTGCTACGCGGCTAATCGCCTGTCGCTAGCGGCACGGGGGGGCGGGAGAAACATGTAGCCTGTGCACGCTAGCTGCCAGTGCGGCGAGCTAACGTCTGGAGGCCATATTGATTCAATCCAACAAGATGGGGGAGGGGTTTTATATCGGGGAAAGGGATCGAGGACCCCATCAGCGTTGTTTTTGTGTTGGTGTGTTTAGGGGGGTGTTGTTGGTTTGTGTTTAGGAGTGTGTTGATGCTGTGGTGGGTTTCAAAGTGTGTTGTTGTGGTGGGTTTAGAAGAGTGTGGTTGGGTTGGTGTTTTTAGGTGTTTGTTGTTGTTGTGTGTTGATGTGCTGTGTTGTTTTGCTGTGTTTAGAAGTGTGTTGTTGTGTGTTTAGAAGTATTTGGTTGTTGTGTGTTGTGTTTAGAAGTGTGTTGTTGTGTGTTTAGAAGTGTGTTGTTGTGGTATGTTTAGAAGTGTGTTGTTGTGGTGTGTGGTTGTTGAGGTGTGTTTAGGAGTGTGTGGTTGTAGTGTGTTGTTGTGTTGTGTTTAGGAGTGTTTTGTCGGGGTGTGTTTAGGAGTGTGTGGTTGTAGTGTGTTGTTGTGTTGTGTTTAGGAGTGTTTTGTCGGGGTGTGTTTAGGAGTGTGTGGTTGTAGTGTGTTGTTGGGTTGTGTTTAGAAGTGTTTTGTCGGGATGGTGTGTTTAGGAGTGTGTGGTTGTAGTGTGTTGTTGTGTTGTGTTTAGAAGTGTTTTGTCGGGATGGTGTGATTAGAAGTGTGTTGTCGGGGTGTGTTTAGGAGTGTGTCGGTTGGGCGGTTCTGATTGTTTTGATGGTGGTGGTAATGTTGGTGATTGAGGTAGCGGTGGTGGTGGTGGTGGTGGTGGTGGTGGTGGTGGTAGTTATGATGGTGGTGGTGATGGCGTTGGTGGGAATGATTTTCTCAGAGGTGGTGTTTTAGGAAGTTTGTGTATATAGACTAGGAAAAGCAGAGGGAAAGAATTAATCATGAATCAAACATACATTTACCGATTCTTAAAGGTCAAATATTTTGAATACATTTTTAAAACTTCCTGGGCAACATGTTTGTTCCATGTCCATAATAAAGCAGTTATGCGCCTAATCTGGGTACTCAAATGTAATGCTTTTGAAAAGCCTCCTGTAAAACATTATACAAGTAAAATATTGAAAAGGTCATGTTGTCCCATTTCACCGGCGTAATAAATATTTTGAAGAATTATGTAAAACAAATGCCAGATTTCACATTTTCCCCAGACGTGTGGATATAAGAAATAAAAGCAGGGCAATGATTTAACTGAAAGTTCACCCATTCATGTTGCCCTGTTTCCCAACGCTGCCAATCAGACACAAGCTAAACAATGATTACTAAAAATAATAGCGCATTCAAATGACAATCATTACAATTAAATAAAAAAGGAGAAAGGCAAAATACAAGATTGAAAAAATACACATATAAAAAAGAAAGACATAAACATATATATGCACACTTCACTTCAATATTCAACATCTAATTAGAGCGGCATTCTTAGCAGACACTTGTTTTCTCTCTCTCTGTCTCTCTCTCTTTCGCTCTCTCTCTCTCTCTCCCTCTCTCTGTCTCTGTGTGACGATGTATAGATATAGATATAAATATATATATATATATATATATATATATATATATATATATGAGGCAGGTTTATGGAATCCTACCTCCATTGTCATGAATATATGTAGAGATGGACGGTTTGTGGTCACAGAAAACACACTTCATCTCCATGTTTCCATCCGAGACAGCTAATAGGTCCCCTCTCCTCCCTCTTCCTCCCCTCTCCTCCCTCTTCCTCCTCCCCCCCTCCTCCTCCTCACCTTCTCCTCCCCCGTCCTCCGTCTCCTCTCTCCCAGCACGTGCGCAACAACAGGGGGCTAAGCTGTTTGAGTTCACCACCCAGGGCCTCGTCCTCTCACCCTCCTCCTCCTCCTCCTCCTCCTCCACCTCCTTCTCCCCCTCCTCTCTCCTTCCCTCCTCTCCTCCCCTCCCCTTTCAGCACAGACCAACCAGATCACACGGATCCCTGTTTTATTCCCGGTTAATCACCTGTTTTACTAGGAGAGAATGTCATATTACGGATGTGACGAGAGGCCCTCGAAAGCCATTTCACATTAGAAATGTTCTTCTTTTTCAGAATTGAAATCACAAAGTGATTTAAGAAAGTGTTTCTCAAAGTGGGATGTGCAAGGGAAATGGGAAGGAAAGGAGAATTCAATTAATTAACTCATATTGGTGAGGGGGAAAGCTCAATCGGAGACTGTTAAAAAGCAAAGCACACATCGAAGAATCCAGCCATCATATGGGTGGGTGATTGGCCATCTTAATTGGATAAGGGGGTGTCATTTAATTGGTCAGCACGAGGATGCAGGTGTCATGTTGGCCGCCTGAAAAAAATATATACATTAGAAGTCTTTTCTTGGCATCAAACTATGATAGAAGTGAAACTCATTTGTGCCTGAGGGATTGTAAACAGTTTGGAGATCAAACACACGTTTCACTGTGTGACCGTTTAGAATCAGAGTCATGCTGGGAAGGGAGACTCAGACATCAATTCTGTCCATTCTGAGCATTGATTTACCATTAGAGGCCCTTTGTTGTAACAGAGCAGCGATCCCTAATGGAGCGATGGGAAACCGAAAGGCTGACTGGCTGCACATCCTTTTATTCAGGGCAAACATTGGTAGTAACTTTATCCTGGCTCAAAGCACTGCCTTCCCCCCTAGAACCTGCATGTGGCTCAGGAGGTGGAGCGGCTTGACTGCTAACCAGAAGGTTGCTGGTTCGATCCCCGGCTCCTCCTAGCTGAGTGTCGAGGTGTCCCTGAGCAAGACACTTAACCCTAACTGCTTCTGACAAGCTGGCGCCCTACCTGGTTGCCGTCGGTGTGTGAATGTGTGCATCAATTGGTGAATGTCAGGCGGTATTGCAAAGCTTTGAGTGGGCACTGGTTAGAAAAGCTCTAAATAAATGCAGTCAAGCAATTTACCATTTACACTGATAGCAAGACAGCTTGATGACAGTGGACTCCATGGAAACAATAACAGCAGAACTCCATGCAATAACAGACATGATTTTCAAACAATGGCCCTCAGTAATTGCTCATCTTGAATTACTAATGTGAACAATGTGCTTCAAGCTAAAGAAATAAAATTACATGGGATGTCAATTCTACCTTGACGTTTAAATGAATCAGAGAACTCATTGAGCTCTTTGGAGTCAGTGACAGCTTATTAAATGGGCAGGTTTGAAATACTCAAGGAGAGTAGCCGTGCACGAGGCGTAATGTTTTATAAACCTGGATTTAAAGGTAAGATAGAGTTGAAATGAAATCTCCCATTGACTGGAAGTATGCTACAAAAAGGGGTTCAGCCCCGATAGAGTTTAACCTATTGAGGTTGTGCAACAAGAGGCAAGGTGTGGGGGGATAAGAGAAAAAATGTCTCCCAGTGAAGCAACATAGATATATAGACTGAATAGATATCACATTCAACTTCTAAGCGTGCGTCAATGCCGTCGCCATCTTGCCGCGGGGTAACCACCCACCTGAATGAATGAACATCCGAAAGGGTAGAGGTCCTCTCCCAGTCAAAATCACGATAAATCGCCCAATTTTTAAGAAATCTTCAAGCGGGTGAGTGGTTCCCCCGTGGCAAGATGGCGGCAGCATTGACGCATGATTTCCACTGAACAGCGCAGCTCAGACCATATCTAGTCAGTACATTTAACAATTATTCGCCGAAGGCGAAGTGAATAGTAATATTTCACGGAGCCTGAGGTGATTAATTGTTTTAGCATATGCGACACGCTAACACTCCAAAAATAAACAAGATAACACTTTTTGCTGGGATTTATTTGTTTTTATTAGCGAACAAAGCAGGACATTTTGCGATGAAAACAATATACCGAGTTTGAGATCTCAATCATGGGATATTGCCGGTATCCCGAGAGAGCAAACCAATCAAAAATGCGCCATCTTAGGAGGTTCACGTGTAGCATATACTAAACCTGTGTATCTATGGTTAAGCAAGACTTGGACCAAGGACAAAATGGCTGCCAGACAAACGAAGGGGGCGGGTCTTAGGAAGACGTGGACAACGGAAGGCGAGGTTTTCGTGATGAGTACAGGATCGTTAAGAGTGGCATTCAAGGTCAACGTTGTTGCGATGTCAACGATCCCTTCGAGGAAAGAATAGAGATTGGTCTACATTAATATGTAATATTTAATATTTCTCATAAACACCCTTGGTGCGGTATCAGCCAAGTAGTTTTGATTTGCATAACTCTCACCTCAATGTCCTCAGCTGTCAACACAAAAGCGTGTCCATGTTACGATGTGTCATATAATAGCATCATGACCACACTTTCTGTAAAATTAATAATAAAAATGGAACACAAAATTGGTTTGTGGCGAGAGACGGGCACAGAACTCTTATTATTGCTGTTTGTGACAGCGCAAAAAAATATTCATTATCATCAATGACCTATTGGTTTTTTGTCTTGTTCATCGTCAGGCTTTTATATTTTGACATTATTACAATATATATATATATATATATATATATATATATATCTTTTCAGAATCTCTGCCAAATATTTTGTGAAAGTGGGGCTGTCTATTCTTTTCATATTTAATATTCTTTTTTACGTTTCTCAATATATTTTGTTATCAAAATGATCAGAGTAACGCTTGTCACTAAAAGCCTTCTAAAGCGGCTTTTTTGTTCTTTCATAGGTTTTTAAATACAGCAATCTTCCCTCTCCATAATAAACCTCACCTAAGCAGAGAAGAGATATCAAAACTCTTTCTTTACCCAGATCCTAGAGAACATAACATGCTTACCCCACAAAAAACACAAATAATCACCCATATAATCACACCCATCCTTGATAATTCTCAAGAAGTCGAGACACAAGGTGTGGTGTTGTGTGGGCGGACTACAGTAATTCACAGCCCCCTTTGATTAGAGTGCCTTTGCTCTAAATGACGAAATATTAAGGACAAGGTTTGATAACTCATTACTTTCTGGCAATTACAAGAACAAACGCAGAGCTCTCAACGGCATTTCCTCCGTGACCAGACTACATCCAGTGGCTCACATCAGGCCTTAGACTATTAATCTCCAATTTGTAAGCAGAAAAGTTTAAATCTTTCCCTCACTTCACATTTGTTTTGACCAATTGTGTTGCTTGAGGTTGCTTGAGAGCCGAATAACAATACATGTTATACAATATTGTTAACCTCCCACAATTGCCTGAGTCATATTTTAAGGTTCATCTTTAATTTAGCGTCAAAGATAAATCAATAGATGACTGAGGCAGATGGTGATTATAGAATGTAAAAAGCACTCTGATTGGCTTAGGAAATACCCAATGAGGCAGGGTGAATCAGCAGCGTTAGGAGAGTAGAGTTAGGTTAGATATCACAACTTGGCCACAATATCACTTGCTGTATTTGCTGAGGGGAATCGAACCTGTGACCCACCTCCTGTTCTTCTTGGCCAGAGGACTAAACGGAAGAGACGTGACCGGTGAAACAATAAGCATGGAGACCGGAGTACACGGACTGGGTTTGAGGAAAGACCTCTGAGTCAACTGGAGATTGTCTCACGGAAAACAACAAGAACAGACGCAACCAAAGGTCTTGTTAGAGCAGGGTGATACAGTGTGTTTGGGTGTGTGTGCAAGTACACACACAGACACACACAGGCACACACAGGCATGCACCCATGCACAGCATACACACTCACACACAGATATAGACACACACACAAACACAGGCAGGCGGGCACACATGTACACACATATAGACACACACTCACATACACAGAAACACACACACATAGACACACACACACGTAAAAGGATGCTATACTTGTGATGAGTGTGTGTGAGTATAGAGCTGTCTAAATATACGCATCTGGGTGTGTGCATTTTTTAGACTGTGTGTGTGTGTGTGTGTGTGTGTGTGTGTGTGTGTGTGTGTTTGCATTCTACATTTAGAGGTAACAAGGCCAATTTGTCTGTTAAGCCTGTACTCTCATTTCCATCTTCAATTGCTCCCACCTTCTCCCACAGTGGGTCAGACTAACAAAGGACATAAGACAATGATATGAGGGAGGGAGAGAGAGGGAGGGAGGGAGAGAGAGGAGGAGAGAGACAGAGAGAGAGTGGGAGAGAGAGAGACACTGAAATAAAGGAAGCAGCCCATTCCTTTTTTTTTCCCAGTAACGTTGCCTTGGCAACCGGATCGGGGCAGAGTTTGCAGCTGGATATATTTTTAGTGTCTGAGTTCTTGTAA
>NC_136937.1:32867929-32879588 GCF_949987615.1 Pollachius pollachius | reverse complement strand
CCGGCTCGTTAGTGACGTCTCTAGAAGCAATCACAGTAAGTGGCGAAGGAAAGTACAGTGTTCACTAAACAGTGCTCACTGTACTCTGAACCGCCTCGCTAACTAATTACGTTTTAACGATCGCCTCGGAAGAAAGGCCCTTCTTGTGAACGCCTGTCGCTGGGTTCCTTTGTACAGTCTCTCAGCGCGTGATTGGTCCAACACTATTCCGCGGTGTGCGGTCTGTTGGTCCGACCTGGGTACTGCTCGGGCGATCCAATCACAAAGAAGTCACCGAAGTCTGAAGTGGCCCCCATCTGATTATTTCTGTTTCTTTGTGTGTGTGTGTGTGTGTGTGTGTGTGTGTGTGTGTGTGTGTGTGTGTGTGTGTGTGTGTGTGTGTGTGTGTGTGTGTGTGTGTGTGTGTGTGTGTGTGTGTGTGTGTGTGTGTGTGTGCGCACGCGTGTGCATTCACCATGTGATGAGGCAATGCGTCGCGGGTCAGATAATTAGATTCACGCCACTTTAACTGCTCGCTCGCTCGCTCGGGAAGGGTCGATGAGCTTTCTTCAGAAGAAGAAACCAAATGATGCTTTTCACGTTTCACACACTTCCCTATCACCGCTATAAATGTCCAGGACATTTTGTACGAAATTCAATTCCTTTTGAATTCGGCTTGCATATTAATTGCCTCTTCAATGAAGTAGGGAGTCCATAATACATTACATTATTTATTTATTTTCTTGCCCTTGACTGTCTGCAGCCAGATGTTGTCTGAGACGCGAGTAGAAATGAAGACAGCAGAGGACATGTGTGTGTGTGTGCATGTGTTTGTTGTGTGTGTGTGTGTGCGTGTGTGTGTGTGTGCGCATGTGTGTGTGAGTGTGTGAGTGTGTGTGTGCGTGTGTGTGTTTGCCTGTGTGTGTATGTCTGAGTGTGTGTGGGCAGACTGACAAAAGGATTCCCCCTGTGCAGTACCACGTCCAACCAGCACATGTCACTGTTTAACAAGCAAACCTCTCTCCCACCCCCCCCCCCCCCCCCCCCCCCCCCCTCTAACAAAGTAATTGGCTGCAGCACAGTTCAGAGACTGAGCTCCAGTCAATCACTGCTCGGCACATCGGTGAACACGCTGCATCACCGTGCACGGCTCCAGGGGTCAGGGAGACCCCTGGGTGTGTGTGGGCGTGCACGTCTGTGTGTCTGTGTGTGTGTGTGCAACAGGAGGTTGGGGGAGGCGTGTGCGCTTGTTAGTGGCTATTCCTCAAGGGGTGAATGACATGTAAGTGGTTGGGCGTGTGTGTGTGTGTGTGTGTGTGTGTGTGTGTGTGTGTGTGTGTGTGTGTGTGTGTGTGTGTGTGTGTGTGTGTGTGTGTGTGTGTGTGTGTGTGTGTGTGTGTGTGTGTGTGTGTGTGTGTGTGTGTGTGTGTGTCAACACACAGGTGTTGGGGTCGGCTTAGCTCAGGTGGAAGAGCCGTTGTCTTGTAACCGAAAGGTTGCTAGTTCGATCCCCAGCTCCTCCTAGCTGAGTGTTGAGCTAGTTCGATCCCCAGCTCCTCCTAGCTGAGTGTTGATGTGTCCCTGAGCGAGACACTTAATCCTAACTGCACCTGACGAGCTGTCTGTCGCCTTGGTTGACTCTGCCGTCGGTGTGTGAATGTGTGTATTAACCGATGTAAGACGCTTTGGATAAAAGAGTCTGCTAAATGCCCTAATTGTAATTGTGTTGCCATTAGAGGATAGTCGGGGATTGGGTATAGAAATTGTGCACAAGAGTGTGCGTGTTTTGTGTGTGTGTGTGTACTCAGGGTGAGACAGGGGTGAAGGAACTCTCCATGTCTGCGAGGGTGTGCATGTTGAAATGAATGCAAAGGTATGTTATCTGTCTGTATGGAGAGTGAGAGAGAGAGCGAGCGAGAGAGATGTAGGTTCAAATGCATGCAGAAATAATGAAGGCCATTCCATCCTCCTCAATATTTATCACTCACCTATCGTGGAGGTCCATCTATAATTCAATAAGCCGTACGCCTAAGGTCATACACACTGCTCGCAAATACACACCCTGGCTTGACCAATTACACAGCCCCCAATTATTTATGGAAACCTATGAGCTGCCTTTCTGATTTTGTGTGTGTGTATGTCTGTGCGTGCATTCTTTGTTAATTGTAACACAGGTAAATTATACAACTACTGTGCTACAGTACATGCAGTGAATATGTATGCATGTATGTATGTATGTGTATGTATATTTATATATATATATTTATGTATATATGACTAATGTTAACATATATATTTAGATATTGTGGCAGACGCCAGGGACGAGTGAGGGGATTGGTAGGTCTGGCAAGCTGCTGGCTCCGCCCCCAGGCCATACATGGACTTCCTCACATTAACGACGCAAGCCTGGGGATCGTTGAGCTGGCTAGCCAACGACAGGCAGGGGGTGGCTGGAGGGGTGGATCATCGGGGAGCACGGCACTGCCACAGACGAGAGAGCGGCAGGTGGAAATACCACGTGGTTGGTTCGGGGTAGGCCCTGACTGAAGTGGAGGACATTTTTCCCACCCTGGTGATTGCTGTTACTCGGTAATTAAATCACCCTCTCTTGGAGTTGCTTGGTGTGTTGTGTCATTTCATCTGTTCACATGCCCGCTACACGTGGTGGAGAGTGCAGGCACATACCAAGTTTAATAGATAGACCAACTCGGGACAATGGAAGCGTTGGTGCGACAGTTGTTGGAGGGGAGCCTGGCCACGAATCGGGAGCTGGAGGGGTACGCTGCCGCCGCCGCCCGCGGCATGAGACGTCGTCGCCGCTGCAGAAAGAGACGCCGCCGCCGCCGCCAGAGACGCCGCCGCCGCCACCAGAATAAAGCTGAAGACTGTCAGAGGTAGTTGCTTTCCCACAATGGTTACATGACCCCTGATGAGACAGTGATTGGTTGGCTCACAGAGAAACGGGTGTGTGGGAGGAATTACAGTCGTTGGAAAGTTTATCCGAATGATTGATGCTCAAGGTCACCTTCTCGTGTTTCCCACTTCGGTCAGTTGTGTAACCAGTGGCAGCGGCATTACAAATCCGCGGTTCTAACTGCCAACATCTCTCTCGGACTGAAACACATTGATGACCACGAGTCAATATTAGCTCTCGACAAACGCTAGCCGTTAGCGTGAGGCCGTCAGTTTGTTTTTGTTTGTTTGATTCCAGCGAAAAAAACATGATGACACGGCATAGTCATTTCGGCTGAAACCAATCAAACCGTTCGGCGAAATTGTTTATCTCGAACGATGAAAATATTTTTATATTTGTGAGAAAAAAATAAATCGATAATTCTTTGGTGATAGCGAGCAGAAAGAGGAGCAGGGTGGAATCCAGATAGCTGAATCCACACAAGATTGCGTCTGAATAAACAAGGAGTAGCAGAAGTCGATCACTGCGGGCCGGAGGGGGAGCAGAGTTAGAGAACCGACGATCCCTCATTGATCCCACAGAGAATCACACTTCATCATGAAAAAAAAGTAGAAAAGTAGAAATTCTTTTAAAATCGCTTACTTGTCCTCGAAAACACAAAGATAGTTCCCCAATGACCGTTGAAGTGCCACCACGGAAAAGTCGGCACACGTAAACACAAATCCAAAACAAAAATCCCAAAAGTTGCTACGAACCAAACAGGGATAAATAAACACCAGGTACCATGTACGAACAATGTTCCGATAAATATTTAATCTCTGAGTATTTTATAAATATTTGATGGCGTGGATATACCATACCTGTACAGCTGTCTGCTAGAGGCTGAATGCAATCCATGAAGAGAGAATGAAACCGAGGGAGGGGGAGTAGGAGGACAGACAAGGACAAGGAAGGCGAGGAGAGAGAGGGAAGGAGTGAGGAGATAAGGGAGGAAGGAGGGAGAGAGAGCGAGCGGGGGCGTAGCTCCCGAGTGGTTCAGCTCTCGCAGAGTTGAATGGACGTTGCTGTCAGGTGGAAGACGAGAGTCAGTGGGTGACAGGGAGAGGGGGAGAGGCAGAGAGAGGGAGAGAGAGGAGAGAGGAGGTGAGAGAGAGGAGAAGTTTGAAGAGAGAGTGGGAGATGGCGAGCGAGAGAGAGAGAGGTTTGAAGAGATTCGGAGAGAGGAGGGCTAGCGACGGGAAGCAGGTTGACCGAGCGATGGCGATGGATGAGAGGCAGTAAGGGAGAGAGAAGGCAGAGAGAGAGAGGCAGGGAGGGAGATGGAGAGAGCGGAGACCGAGAAGGAGACAGGGCGATGGAGAGAGAGGGAGAGCGTGAGAGAGAGAGAGAGAGAGATAAGAGATGAAGAGGCCCGGCCTAATTAGCACAAAGCACCAGCATGTCTCTGAGTGACCGAGTTTAATCCGCCGGCACTTTAGCCCCGGCCCGCAGCTCAGCCAGCTCCAGCTGAACGCCCTCGCCTCCCCTCCAAAGCCCCTCGCCCCGCCCCCATCCTTTTGAGACCGCTCGGCCGAGCCGCAGTGGACCTACACCAAGACATACAGACGTACAGACATAGAGTCTGCTTATACTGGGTTTAGGTCTGGTGATACCAGCTATAGGGAGAGACAGGCAGAGTTGGGCTGATACCAGCTATAGGGAGAGACTGGGAGAGTTTGGGTGATACCAGCTATAGGGAGAGACAGGAAGAGTTGGGCTGATACCAGCTATAGAGAGAGACAGGGAGAGTTTGGGTGATACCACCTATAGAGAGAGACAGGCAGAGTTTGGGTGATACCAGCTATAGGGAGAGACTGGGGAGTTTGGGTGATACCAGCTATAGAGAGAGACAGGCAGAGTTGGGATGATACCAGCTATAGAGAGAGACTGGGAGAGTGGGGGTGATACCAGCTATAGAGAGAGACAGGCAGAGTTGGGCTGATACCAGCTATAGGGAGAGACTGGGGAGTTTGGGTGATACCAGCTATAGGAAGAGACAGGCAGAGTTGGTGTGATACGAGCTATAGGAAGAGACTGGGGGAGTGGGGGTGATAACAGCTATAGGGAGAGACAGGAAGAGTTGGGATGATACCAGCTATAGGGAGAGACAGGCAGAGTTGGGGTGACACCAGCTATCGGGAGAGACTGGGAGAGTTGAGGTGATACCAGCTACAGGGAAAGACAGGCAGAGTTGCGGTGATACCAGATTGTATATCTGTTCAGAGATGTTAGCGTTTGAACATTGGGATGATGTTTCATTGTTTACTTTAAAGTTGACATACCTTCATACATTCATTCCTTAATGTATTTAATTGTTCATGCATTCATTCACTCATTCATTCATTCATGCTTACATACATGCATGCATACACACACACATACACATACATACATATGAAATTAAATCGTATGAAAATGTCCAATAATGATCGTCTACAACATACATACATGCAGACATGCAGACAGACAGACAGACAGACAGACAGACAGACAGACAGACAGACAGACAGACAGACAGACAGACAGACAGACAGACAGACAGACAGACAGACAGACAGACAGACAGACAGACAAAAGACAAAATGAAACTGTAGGAAAACGTCAACATCATACATTCATTAGAGATGAAACTGTTGGGGCTTAACCAAGGCAAAGATGGTGTGACAATTTGAAAGAGATCAGAGAAGTTGATCGAAAACAACTAAAATCAAATAAAGAAAGTGTTACCCCTCATGTGTTATTATCTAACCACAATGAAATGATATTGTTAAGGTGGAGCCGTGCTCCTCTCGGCGCCACCTTAGGCCGCTGTGATTGGCTGAAAAAGGGGGAGATTAAGCATGCAAATACTTAACACTTTGGCTAGATTAGGGGAGCTCCACGCGAACCAAACAAGATTTACTCTCCACTCTCAAGCGAGCGCTCATTTTAAACAAAACACACAAACACACACACACACGGCACAGACACATAGAGAGACAGACAGACGCACACTCACACGCATACACGGCACAGACACACAGACGGACGCACAGACAGACAGAAAGACGCACACTCAAATACACACAGACACTGACCGACAGACAGGCAGGCAGGCAGGCAGGCACGCAGCCACACACACACACACACACGCACGCATGCACGCACGCACGAACGCACACACACACAATCTGTCATTGACGGTGGCTCAGGCATGGATTTTGCAGCCAGCTCAGGGTTCAATGGAGCCTGACCACGCAGGCAGGGAAGGTTTATATAAACACCCACTTTGTCTGCTGCCAGATTAAACCTCACACATACACACACACACACACACACACACACACGTGTAGATGCAGACATTCGTCCTCACCTTTTCCGCCAGCTGCCCCCACAGCCAAATGGAGAGTCCAGGTTACAAATGATGGATAAATATAATAAAGGTGTGTGCCAGGGTGTTTGCTCGCCCTCTGTGAGCTCCTAATGACTCTGTTCCACCTGGTCTCTCTCTGCTGGGTGGGGGACGGCTGTGGAGTTTAAAACACAGGGATATGTACTACTAAATATCTATCCCTGTCTGTCTGCACGCTATCCATCTCTTTTATTTGAAAGATTTAACCCCTACCCTTGAATGGCTCTTTCTGCTTAACATTCCCGTGTGGTTTTTGCTTATGGAAGAAGTGTTGTGTTCTGTAGGGAGGCCGAGAGAGGAAGAGGCGGGCAGTGCCGGTGTTTAAACGTCGACACCCCCCCTCGTTTCGCTGGCCCATCAGCTCCTTTCCGAGCGCGTTTTGACTCCAAACGATAGCGTCTGTAGCAAATCAACTCAAGCCAAAACACGCCACGTCTAAGATGAGATGGTGAAGTTCAGACTGTGTGTGCGTGCGTTTGTGTGTGTTTGCATTTCTGCGAGTGTTTGCATGTTTGTCTGATTGCATATGCGTTTGCATGTGTGTGCTTGTGTATGTGTGTGTGTGTGTGTGTGTGTGTGTGCCTGCATGTGTGTGTGTGTCTTCCACCCTTCCAACGACCCCGGTCCACAGACTTAACCTCTCTGGTGCAGGATGATGTATTAGCATGCTGGAGCCGAGACAGTGTGGGGTGAGTCACAGCTGAGGCCGTGCTCATGGCTTTGAGGAGGGACTTCAGTGGCGGAAGGCATCCTTAGACACTCGGGGGTCAGTGGAATTATACCAGAGCTCATCTTTAATATATGCCCGGAACTACTTATTGAGTGACTTTTGGGAATGCAGAACTTTCAGTGAGTTCAAAAGTCACGTCCACCGGCCAACTGTATCATCAAGAGATTAAATATCGTAGGAGGTATTACATTTTTGTATATATATATATATATATATATATATATACATATATTGGGAAATCGGTTCTTTCAGACAACACAACACCACACTTTACAGACACGATGCTACGACGACGGAAGTGATGCTCCGGTCAAAGGAACAAACACGTCTGGAATGGGGGGAATCCCAGGGTACCTCTCAATATGATACACGATACACGTCCCGTGGTACCGATAATATCGCGATACAATGATTCTGCGATAAACAATATATTGTTAGACAATCCTATAACGATCCATCACGATATCTGTTTAACGATGAGTACAAAATGAGTGTGAAAAGGTTAAGTGCTGGATTTTGTTCTTTATTCGTGGTACAAATTGTGACATGTCTTTAAAAGAATAAATAAAATGAAATAAATTATCGATATTTGGCGACGGCGTATCGATTCTCGTATCGCACCAAGAACGGCGACGATATATATCGGCGTGTCGGTATTTTGTCCCACCCCTAATTTTGGTCCCTTTCATTAAGGCTGCATTCACACTACATGCGTCCGTCGTTGGATCTCATTGACTTGGCATGGGGCGCTCTCGAAATGCATTTTGAGTCCGTCCGTTCTGTCGGCTCTGTGGCCTGCGTCAAAAAGTTGAGAAATGTTCTTTTCAGGCGGCGACGGATCTGTCGGCCAACCAGATCGCGGTTATGCCAATGCACCCCATGCGACTGTTGGATCCATTATGCAATACAAAGCAGGAAAAAGCAGAAAAAATCCGGCTGTTCTATTGTTTTAAAGAAATGTGGAATCGATAGGATTGTTTTTGGTCATCTTTTGTATTTATATCCACACATCGGCTTGGTTAGTGGGAAGCGATTTAATTGGCTGCAGGCTGCGTCTACAAAGACTAGTCCACTATACGTCAGAAACACCCACGGTCATCTGTCGTCGGTCGCATTTGGTGTGAATGTAAGGTTACATTAAGGCTTGCTTCCAACTCCGCTTCTACTATGATGCCGGTCGGGAATCAGCCCAGTTCGGACGCTCCTCTTGGTGTCCGTCCTCTAGAAACGTCCTCTCTGTAATTGTCTGGTTGTTGGTCGCGCCATGGTGTCTGTTGATGCGCCGTGTCTGAATCGGCGGCACGTCTTCTGAAACGCTGCGCATGCGTTGTCAAAGGGATGATTGAGGTTTTGTTAATTTGCTTGCGTTACGTTGATTTGCATGTGTTATCTCAGAGGCACTGCGAGCGACGGCGTTCTGGCTGAGCTCCCGTACGACGGGGAGCGCTCAATTTTCTTGTTTTGTGTATTTGCACGTGTGTTCTGATGTTCACAGGGCTGTGTTTGTGTGTGTGTGTGTGTGTGTTTACTTCAATAATGCACGTTTGTTCTCGTAAAAAAGTCTTCTTTTCTTTCACGCACAACAGAATCAATCATCTGTATTGTCTAATTTTCACAAAGGAGTAAAGAATGAACAAAAAAAAATATCATCCTTGCTGAAAAAAAATGTTTTTGAAACTCAATGACCCTTCCCACACACATTAATCACACAGATACAGATGACTATTGATCCCAGAGGAAATTAGAAATTAGACATGCTACAGCATATATACTTGCATACCCAGACCCCCCCAACACACACATACACACACACTTACCTAACCACCATACCCACGCGCGCGCACACACACACACACACACACACACACACACACACACACACACACACACACACACACACACACACACACACACACACACACACACACACACACACACACACACACACACACACACACACACACACACGTGTCCAGGCCAGCTCCCGGCCAATGGCAGGAGGCGGTGGACAGACTGAATCTGTCCATCCTGCTCACCGTCAACCTGCGGCCATAAAACCACGGGGGTCAGAGGCTCAGCCCCGTCCCTCATCTCCTCTTCGGCCCCCGGGGGCATGATTGATCTCCCCTAGCAACCGACCCCCCCCCTCGCCCCCCACACTCCCTGCTTCTGGCTGGACGTCGGAACCCCACACACACACACACACACACACACACACACCCCCTGGGTTTGGGTCAAAGAGGTCATCGGTGGATGGACTGGATGGAATATACATCGGGGGGGGGGGTCTTTCTGGCCGGGGGTCCAACACCCCGACCCCCCCTGAAGTTTCCGGCCCCCTCCATCCCCGAAGAACTCCAGGGAGCTCCGATGAAGTCTCGCATCGCCGCGTCCCAGACGAGGCACCAGAAAGGCGACATCGACGTTTCTACAGTTCGAAATTGGACAGGCACAGGATGTATTTTTCACCAAATAAAGCAGGTATGTTCCCAGTTTGTCACCCACACTGTTTAACGATCGTCTTCCTTTTCTCTTATAGCAGTACGGTAAATGGTAAATGGACTGCATGTATGTCGCCCTTTTCTAACCAGTGGCCACTGAAAGCGCTTCGCAATATGGCCTCACATTCACCCGTTCATGCACACATCCACACACCGACGGCGGTGTCAGCCACGCAAGGCGACAGCCAGCTCGTCAGGAGCAGTGAGGGTGATGGCAGTGACAACTCCAGACTCGGCTAGGAGGAGCCGGGAATCGAACTAGCAGCCTTCCGTTTACCAGCAAACCCGCTCTTCCTCCTGATCCACAAGTACATTCCTGATATTTGTGAGACACCTGCATACGAGTGTGTCTTCGTAGGAGGAGGAGGAGGAGGAGGATATCTGCGGCCCGTGACGTGTGCTTCAAAGCAGGCTGTGAATTGGTGCTCATGTTCATGTGTACGACTCCAACGAAACAATTGCTGTGTTTTGCTTCCCTGTGTGCGCTGTGAGTGGGCCCGCTCAGACAAAAGGCCGCGGACGATAATGGATCGCGCAAACATTAGCGTTATTGCGCTGAGACGTACTGACCTGTCGCTTAGTGAGTGAGGGGCAGTGGCAATTATGTTGTGATCAGGAGAGGTTACGTAAAGTAAGGGATAAATGCATTCTGAGGTCTCTCTCTCTCTCTCTCTCTCTCTCTCTCTCTCTTTCTCTCTCTCTCTCTTCTGTCCTTTATCCTCTCTCTCTCTCTCGGTTACCTCTGTATCTCTCTCTCTTTCTACACCCTCTCTCTCTCTTACCGTCTTTCTTTATCCTCTCTCTCTCTCTCCCTCCCTCTCCCCTTCTCCCTCTCCCCTCTCCTAGTGTCAATCCTCCCCCGTTTTGGGCGTGGGTGTGTTTTCCGTGTGTTTTTTCTGTGCTTGTGTTTTTATTTTCGCTGTCTCCTTCCTGTTCTCTGAACCACCAATTAAAAATAGATGTTGGCGTAACGTTATCTTGTTGACGCGGTGTATAGCCTTACAGAATCATCCAGCGCTTTAACAAAGGAGTGTAGTAATTGCCTTGGCAGGGAAGAAACATTGAGGAGTCTAACTCATCAAACAAGGACACATTTTACAAATTTTTTTAACTAGAAATGTGTCACCCGCGATTCAAAAAGTACAATACTTGACAGGTGGCATCAAGTTATATTCATTGTACACATCGTAAAAAACAAGAATGTATACAAGATGTCACTCATCACAAATTGCAGAGGACAACACTGCTGGCCACAGCAGAAAGCACGGGGCAATTATAAGAATTTAAATTCATCTATACATAAGAATAGTTCTTAAACAAGTAGCATTTCAGCTAGCGTGTCCCAAGCTACATGACGCTTATAAAAACATTAAAATAGACCAAACAAGACACTGTTATGCTAGTTAGCTGGAGACCACTTGACACATGCGTTCAACAATTAGGATCGGCATTGAATGTAGCATGTGGAACTTAAAGAATAAAAAACAAGTTGTGAATATTCAGTACGGACCATTGGTGCAGACTTAGAAAATGTATGTAAGGTGCTATAACTTAACATCTGTAATGACTGTACTTTAAGTAGCAAGTGCCTATCTTTCCATCAGGTAAAGATATAAAATGATGCAAAATTCTGCAAATAATTTCAGATCACCGAAGTTTGATGGAAAAACACGAGACTAAAACTGGTTGTTCTTGTAACTTTTTTTCGTGTCCATGGATTAGGCCACAGAATCGCCCAAAACTTGGCCTCAACCTGACCGGTATTAATCATACTATGAAAGGGTGAACTCGGAGGCTCTGTGCTAGGCGAGGGCCTCTCATTCAGCCAGCGGCCAGTGGCCTCTGTGGTCTTGCCGCAACGGCATTGTGCTAAAACCTTGAATACAGAAAACACAGAAAACACAGGCCTGCCTAAAACCGCAGCACAGTCATTATGCGTGTCTATTCTCTTCGCCTTACATCACCCCTCTCTGTGTATCCCACGCTGAACATTGCCGCACGTCGCCACGACTACAGCGGCTCCGCTACCGGAATAGCAACACAGTTTTGTAACCATGAATATTAATGAACCCCAAATCCCAGAAATGTCATCCAAAATCGTCCCG
>NC_136937.1:32820429-32862929 GCF_949987615.1 Pollachius pollachius | reverse complement strand
TCAGCGCAAAAAAATATCACGCCGCAATTCAATATGTAATTCCTCAATCAGCTTTTTTTGTCTTGAAAGACTTGAGACACAATTTTAAGTCTTTTGAAGTTCAGCCTCTTCTTTGATATGAACAACAATTCCCCAAATTGGCTTTGGCGCTGCACTTAACCGCCAGCGATCCTTTTAGTAAAACACTCAGAAGTACTTGGCATATCACAATCCTGGCTGCCTAGGTATTGACATTTGTGTCCGAGGCTTAATTTCTCAACCTTTGTGTTTAAACAGCTAATTTACAGCTATTTTTGTGTGTTTTTTTGTGCGAAACGGCACAATTACGTTCATAAAAAGATAGCGGTGACATATTGAGAGAGACATAATGACACATTTTTGAGCCACACAGCTATTTTCCTTCTTGCCTTTGTTGTGCTTCATTTTGGCGGGAGCATCTACATCAGAAACGCATTGAGCTGGGAATCAAGTGCTGTGGTTGAATTATTAACTCCTCGCTTGACGTCAACCCTCTCCGACGACGAGCGGTTTGCGGGGCGGCTTCGCGGTTAGACGACAGGATAACAAAAGAACAAAAGCGTACGTTCCACTAAAATAAGTATTTTGTTTGTTGTGCCGCAAATTGAAGTGACGGGAAAGTGGTTGTCTAAAAAAGAGCTTGTTAGTCTGAAGACCTCAGCTTGAACGCGATCGTACACCCGTCGACTCCTGACGAGCACGGTCGTTTGTCTGAGAAGTTCGCCTGAGAAGTCAGGTTTTCAGAAGATTTCCGATAACCGCGCAGAAGGTCCGTCGCAATTACGGTGACGGGCGAATAGAACTCGGTGATGCTGTAAGAGGGTCTGATTGGAGGTGGGGGAGGTGGCTGGGTGGAGGAGGGGAAAGAGGGGCCAGTGGGTTGTTCGGGAACGGCGGAATTGTTTCTCGTTTCATCGTAGAATGACGGAAGCCTACTTATCGTTGTCGTCCGGTCCCACAGGTGCGATTCATAGGGAAGGTGTCCGACTGACATCTGCGCTCTGACCTTGGCGGCAACCTGGAAATTCCCCTGGAGGGTAACCTCTTCAGCGTGGAACAACTGGGAGCTTTTATTGAGTTTCGCTGGTGGTTGAGATCATAACACGATGGTGAGTCCCTGCAAAATATAAGCATGTTTTTCCACCTTGTCCATCTACCACTGAAAGACGTTCCAGATTAAAATGCGTTACTTTACAATCCGATGTATAGCAAACTTCTGGTAGGGCTGAACGGTGTGACAGCTGATTATACTCCGCAGCGACATCACCTTTGTGGGAAGCGTCGATCCAAACGTTCAAACGATGACACGTCTGTCATGATATCATGTTCCTCTCCTGTCATAAATCCTGCGAATCCTGCCGACGACAAGAGTGCCTTGCTTGTTTTGTCACTCTTGTCATGATCCAATCGTACTGATCGATCCGTAGACACCCAATCACACTCCTTCCTTCCTTCTCATCCTGCTTTAATGACTGGTTTCTCCAGGAAAAAAGGCCACATTTCATTAGCGAGACGCACTGTGAATGTCATCCTCACGATGTCTTTGACAGTTCGGGAGCGGCCGCGTGTAACGTCAAACTGCGAGACGGCCTGTCTGTGTCTATCGGGTTGGTCTGCCTTCCTGGAAAAAGGGAAGGAAGAGGTAGCTACCGCCAGACGTAGCTCATGTAGCTTAGCTTCTTCACATACATTTCCATGCTGCTGCATATTTAAGAGAAGGAAAGGGCAGGTCTTGCGTTTAACGCGACACAACGCCGGCCTTTCCCCCCGACAGGAGATGTGAGGTGCGCCGACATGAATTATTTTGTGGCGTGTAGAACGGCACGGCACTAAGACATCCGCCGGCGGAAATTTGAGTGACGTACCCTGCGGTAATTGAGGGTGGATTAGTGAATGTGTGAGGAGAGCTTGTAAATAGATACGCTAGTCCGAAGACTCGAGGAACACCTTCCGATTGATAGTGGCGACGTCCTGATCCTGCGCTTACTTTATATTAAAGTCCAACCACTTTAAACCCTCTGCCTTTAAAGTGCCCTATTATACCACCAGGTGCGACGCTGATGAGCCTCTACAAGCCACGTCACAACCTACCCTCTGGGGACATCACACATGGGATGTTTGATGGATGTATAAGCCGTACCGGTGGGTTCAGTCCACTGGGGAGGCTGGGAGGTTGATCCATCTGTCCTTAATCTGGGCGGACACTCCCGTGTGTGATGTCACTAGTGGGTCGATTGTGAAACGGCTTGTTGTGGCTCATCAACAGCACACCAGGTGGTAAAAGGGGCAATTTCAGATTGGGTCATTTGGAAGAGGCTGGCAGGCTCACCTGTACAAGCCCTGACAGGTGTGTCATTTACATTTACATTCGGCAGACACTTTTATCCAAAGCGACTTACAATAGGTACATTTGTAAGAAGAAAGAGAAACAACAATATATCGCTGTGGGTACAGTAAGGATGTCCATAGAAGTGCCTAACACTAACAATCACCAGGTTAACCCATTCCCCGTATATAACAGAGATAGCTAGGATAAGATGCTACACAACAAAAATGTGTCACATCCATCTGTGTGTTTCTAGGTTAACACATTAGTCAATCAGAGGTGATGCACGCCATGGCATTTGTTCAACACAGAGGGAATAGTCTACCACACCTCTTGAAAGCTATGACTAGTATGCATCGACGTGTTCATGTTGCTTTAACGGTTGTTCTTACCAGTAATTATCCTACTTATTACACTCTTATATTACAGAAAAATAACATTGGCACACAAGTGTAGTATTTAGTAAGTGTGTGTCCTTTTCGTCGGCCCCGGAGTGACACATATGTACACATAAGTATGTTTTTTAAATTCATACTTATTTCAATGTTTCAATGTTATCCTGAAGTGGCCTGCATTTCAACCCTTGTGTTGACATTGTGTTGCTTCGATTTAATATTGTCGTTGAGAGGAGCGCACTGGCCTTAGTAGAACCTCTTATGATCTTCAACACCGACACAAAGTATGAATAACGCGCACACCCCCTCATTCCAGCTGTTTAAAACCTTGTCCCTTTTCTTCTTACTTTATGTTGCTGAGATGAAAATAATCCGCTGTTATTATGTTTTTCAGGGGGAATTATAACGTTGCCCATTGTCATTCTAATTCCAGCCTCCCAACCCTCTGTTTCCATGGTGAGCGATCCAACACAGGCCGACGTAACAACAGGTCTTCCTCCGTCAAAGACGTACAAATTACACCCTTTGTGCCTTCAGTCAGAAGAGTTACGGCTCTTCCCGGCTCTCCAAGAGGGCCACAGCCTCGCTGTGCAGGCTTCTTCGTGATTGCAGTATTGACGTGTTAACATTCATGCTTTTCATCTCCATGATGGCAAAAGTGTGTTTCTTCGTTTGTTTGGCGTTTTAATTACCGGCCAAGAATCGATGACCTGGTTTTAATCTTGAGGAAACAAACAAAATATAGATGAGACAGATGGATAGATAGATAACAACCTCAACACTACGGAGGGGAAATTCCCAGCATCAGTGGAAAACACAGGCTAAGATACAATACAAAAAAAGCACTGAAAGTATGACAACGAAAGTAGACGCAAAAGTAAATGCTAAAGTAAATGCTAAAATTAAGACAAACGAAACAAGGCAAATAAAACAGACGGTAATCCAATATAAATTATAAATTATAAAGTTAGGCTAAGTAGCAGAAGGTTTGTTTGTCCAGTGGGATCAATGTCTCGGAGCTAAGAGAACAGGCTGCCAAACCAAATCCCTCACAAAGCCACGGTGGCCACCGCGCAGCAGGTTGAAAACCCTGGGTCGCTGAGGCAAAGCGTTTCCCAAAGATGAAAGTGTCTCCACTTCAGTGATTCCCCCAACGCATCCTTAATCAACGGCTGAGCACTGCACTCATACTGCAACCCCCAGGGAGACAGAGAGAGAGAGAGAGAGAGAGAGAGAGAGAAGACAACTGTTTGCTAAGAGTGCCACTCTAATTAGATAAAGCCCCCCCCCAACACACACACACACACACACACACACACACACACACACACACACACACACACACACACACACAAACAGTAAAGCCCACTGGCTTCAGTTCTGTCATGTCACAGTGTGTCACACAAAATGATCACCACATAGGATTGTATTGTATTGTGTGTGTATCTATATCTATACACACACACACACACACACACACACACACACACACACACACACACACATAAATATATATATATAATATATATTTATACAGACACAAATACAGTTTGCAGTTGCCTGGCAACTGCCAGGCTAAGGGAAAGATGTCCTCTTGTTTCCGAAGCCTACCCTCATGGAAACAAAACACAGCAAAAACTTAACGAAACAAAGAACAGAAATGCCGATGCAATTAACTAGATGGCTATAATTAGCTAGAGGGCTAGTTAGCTAGATTACTGTCAAGCTCTATGGCTAGTCATTTTAGCGCTAGTTAGCTGGAGGGCTACTTTGCTAGATGGCTAGTTAGCTTAATGGCTGGTTAGCTAGATTTCTAGCTAGCTCAATTGGTAGTTAGCTAGAGGTCTAGTTAGCTATAGGGCTGGTGAGTTAAATGGCTAGTTATCTCGATGCTAGTTAGCTATAGGGCTAGTTAGCAAGAGGGCTAGTTAGCTAGTTGGCTAATTATCTCCATGCCTAGTTAGCCCGATGGCCCGTTATCTTGGTGGCTAGTTAGCCCGATGGCTAGTAAGCTACAAATACAATTAGGGCATTTAGCACACTTTTATCCAAAGCGATTTGGATATAATCAATGTTCGTAATACACACATTGACACACCGACGGCAGAGTCAACCATGCAAGGAGACCAGCTCGTCAGGAGCAGTTAGGGTTAAGTGTCCTTCTCAGGGACACATCAACACTCAGCTAGGAGGAGCTGGGTGTTAGCTAGACGTCTAGCTAACTAGCCATCTAGTTTGCTAGACGGCTAGTTAACTGGAGGGCTAGTTATCTCAATGGCTAATTAGCTAGAGGGCTAGTTAGCGTGGGGCCTGTGACCGTGTATCCCAGACCGTTGAAAGGCCGGTCGTGCTTCGGAGACAACTGTAACTTCCAGTCCGGCCCGAGGCGAGAGGCAGGCAGCGCTGCTAACTCTGCTTTATCTGAGGCAAATCGGGCGGAAGGGAGTGCGTGTGCATTGCGTGTGTAGTGCGGGTGTGGTGCGTCTGTGTAGTTGGTGTGCTGCCCGTGAGAAGAAACGCATGTCTGGTGTCAGTAATAAACACAGCAGCTGTTTCTCTTTCTCAACGTGTGTCGCACACACACACAGGATGGGGTGTGTGTGTCGGGGTGGCAACTGACCTCAACTGAAAACTGAAACGACATGCGTGGATGTGGACCTGCGTGTGTGTGAGGATGTGTATGTGTGTGTGTGAGGATGTGTGCATGTATGTATTCTGCGTATGTGTGTTAGCATGTGTAGGTGTGCGTGTGTGTGTTCCTGTGTGTGTGTGTGTGTTTGCATGTGTGTGCCTGCATGTGTGCGTGTTTCTGCGCGCATGCGGTGTGTGTTTCTGCGTGCATGCAGTGTGTGTTTCTGCGCGCATGCGGTGTGTGTCTGCGTGCATGCGGTGTGTGTCTCTGCATGCATGCGTTGTGTGTTTCTGCGTGCATGCGTTGTGTGTTTCTAGGTGCATGCAGTGTGTGTTTCTGCGTGCATGCGGTGTGTGTTTCTGGGTGCATGCGTGCGTGTGCGTGCGAGAAAGTGACCGAATAATTGTTGACCGGCCGCTAACCAGTTGCGATGGCTCCTGAGCAAACAGAGTCTCCGGGAGCAGGGATGCATCCTGGGTAATTAACACATCTCCCCCTGAAGGGTGAGGGAAGGAGGGAGAGAAGAGAGGCGGGGCGCAGCACGGAGAGCTCTGGGGGGGGTTGGACAGACGTGAGACGGGACGGTTGGACAGGAGGACAGAGGGACACAGGGACAGGAGGACAGGAGGACAGAGAGACAGTTGGACAGGAGGACAGAGGGACAGTTGGACAGGAGGACAGGGGGACAGGAGGACAGGGGGACAGGAGGACAGAGGGACAGTTGGACAGGAGGACAGAGGGACAGGAGGACAGAGGGACAGGAGGACAGAGGGACAGAGAGACAGGAGGACAGAGAGACAGTTGGACAGGAGGACAGGGGGACAGGAGGACAGGGGGACAGGAGGACAGGAGGACAGAGGGACAGGAGGACAGTGGGACAGAGAGACAGGAGGACAGAGAGACAGTTGGACAGGAGGACAGAGGGCCAGGAGGACAGGAGGACAGAGGGACAGGAGGACAGGAGGACAGAGGGACAGGGGTACAGAGGGACAGAGGGACAGGGGGACAGGAGGACAGAGAGACAGGAGGACAGAGGGACAGAGGGACAGGAGGACAGGAGGACGGAGGGACAGGGGTACAGAGGGACAGGAGGACAGGAGGACAGAGAGACAGTTGGACAGGAGGACAGAGGGACAGGAGGACAGGAGGACAGGAGGACAGAGGGACAGGAGGACAGAGAGACAGAGAGACAGGAGGACAGAGGGACAGAGAGACAGGAGGACAGAGAGACAGTTGGACAGGAGGACAGAGGGACAGGAGGACAGGAGGACAGAGGGACAGGGGGACAGGAGGACAGAGGGACAGGGGGACAGGGTTACAGAGGGACAGAGGGACAGAGGGACAGGAGGACAGGAGGACAGAGAGACAGGAGGACAGGAGGACAGAGGGACAGAGGGACAGGAGGACAGAGGGACAGAGAGACAGGAGGACAGAGAGACAGTTGGACAGGAGGACAGAGGGACAGGGGGACAGGAGGACAGGAGGACAGGAGGACAGAGAGACAGTTGGACAGGAGGACAGAGGGACAGGAGGACAGGAGGACAGAGGGACAGGAGGACAGAGAGACAGAGAGACAGGAGGACAGAGGGACAGAGAGACAGGAGGACAGAGAGACAGTTGGACAGGAGGACAGAGGGACAGGAGGACAGGAGGACAGGGGGACAGGAGGACAGAGGGACAGGAGGACAGGAGGACAGGAGGACAGGGGGACAGGAGGACAGAGGGACAGGAGGACAGGGGTACAGAGGGACAGTACAGAATGGGGCTTAGTTGGTATGCTGGGAGAGGAACACACACACACACACACACACACACACACACACACACACACACACACACACTGAGGACAGATCAGGGGCGATGGGACAGGTAAGGGCGACACACTTGATCACGGTGTGTGAAACAAAAGAACGAAAACAAACACACAATACCCCGGGGAGGAAGAGGGAGAGGACAGGAGAGATGACACACACGCAGACACACACACTGGCACACACAGAGACACACACACACACACACACACACAGACACACACACACACACATACGACAAGGGCGGGAAACGGAGAGTTGTACTTTGTACCAGAAAGAGACGCACGCACACTAACACACCTACACACACACACACACACACACACACACACACACACACACACACACACACACACACAAACACACACACACAGGAGTGGGAACGGGAGGGCACTATTTAGATAAAAATGTAATAACATTTTTTTTTTACTCGATTCGTAGTTCTGGAACGAGAACTGAGAATAACCCGTCTGACGTACTTATCCTATGTCTGTTCGTCCTGGCACTGCCTACAGTGTAGGCACTTATTGTGTGTTGTACGTCTTGTCTACACATTTTACTTAGCATTGTGTACAAAATGCCAACCCTGGTGAAACAGCGAGGAAGGCTAAGTTCTCCGCCTCACTGTTCTTCTATTGGGGGGGGGGTGTAGCCCGCCATGTTTGCTCCTCCACACTTCGTTAGTCACCATGACGTATTTATATTCTTAGTATTCGGCCCAAGTTGGAATCAAAACCCATTTCCCTGGCAGTGCTAACGCTTAGCCTTGCCAGTGCTAACGCTTAGCCCGGCCAGTGCTAACACTTAGCCCGGCCAGTGCTAACACTTAGCCTGTCAAATGCTAACGCTTAGCCTCGCCAGTGCTAACCCTTAGCCTGCCCAGCGCTAAGGCTTAGCCTGGCCACTGCTAAAGCTTAGCCTTTCCAGTGCTAACACCTATCCTAGCCGGTGCTAACGCTTAGCCTTACAGCCGCTGGAGCTAGGTAGGACCACGGCTTTCGCAATTGTTCGGAAGACATTTCTTACGGCTTTGTATTCACAATAAAAAAAGAAAAATAACCCTCAAGGGGAGGCCTCCGTTGGACCACCTCTCACCCACACGGCGGGGCCGGACCGCCCCTCCCCCCCACATGTAGCGGTGTAGCGGAGCGCGACGCCGCCGCGAGGTACACCGCTTTCATGGGAAAGGTTGTTGTTGGAGCTAAGGTGCTGCGTGGTGAAGGGGAGACTGGCTGTAATGTCTCACTGGATATATCTCTATTTAATCTATATATATCGGTAGCGATATTATATATTTTTGATATACATTTGTATTTATATTTTATGCATAAATATTTTACACATCGATATCTATATTATGTCTGTATTTGATATACATCTATGTCTGTATTTTTTATTTCAAGTGATATATGGACGTTATGTCACAATATATGAATAGAAAATATCTACATGTAAATATGGTATAGATGTAATGTATATTTTATAGACATATATTTATGTAATTTTCTTTTTAGATATATCGACATATATAGTTTATATGCATCTATATCCGTTTTTTTTATTTCAAGCGATTTTTCAATTGATTCCTAAAAAAAAAACTTAAAAATTATTCATTCATGATTTAATTAACATAGTCACTATGACGAAGTAAATCCAAAAAGACAGACCTCATAAATTACCTATAATTTATTCATCAAAAAAGTAAAGTCTCCCCCAAAAATAAAAAAAAAACAATGGCTAGAGACCAAAAAGGAAAGACATGGCAGAGGCAAAAAAATAAATAAAATAACGAACACGGGGAGATGCACGGCCAATTATAAATTATTGGCGCTCCTTTGTGGAGCAAAATTCACCAACACACTGAGCTTCCTTCCTCCAGAGCTCCGACTGTGCCACATGCTCCAAAGATCTGTCAAACTAATTAATTTCAATGTCCAACTGGCAGACCGCAGCCAAGTCGCTGAGATCCTGATGCTTGTGTAATCCTCCATAGGAAGGCAACGCTTAGATCCCCTTAGTGCCACTGCGGCTGAAGCGCAGCTCTCGCAAACGTTCGTGCAATATGATTTCCGGCGCAAGGAAATTCAAAGCGGCATGCGAGTGAAAGCCAATCCCGCCCACTTCTGGGCCTCGAACTAGCCACCTTCCGGTTACAAGTCAACCTGCTCTACCACCCGACCGCATGCTTCCCCATACATACAATAAGCGTGTACATTAAGTGCCAGGACATACTATATACAATAAGTGCGTACATTAAGTCAAGTCAACTTTAATTATCTATAGCACATTTAAAAGAACAACAGGCTTGACCCAAAGTGCTTAACAAACAAACAAAACGATGACAATAGTACAATAACAATTGTTATATAACATGGGAACATCGGGGGGAGAAGGGAAAAAATGATGGTAGATTGAAAGCTTGGGAGAAAAGAAATGTCTTTAAGTTGTACTTAAAGCAGTCAATGGTGGGAGAGGACTTAATATATAGAGTTAGAGCATTCAAGAGTGTGGGGGCGACAACAGCGAAGGCCCTATCTCCCTTGGTTCTAAGGGATGTATTGGGGATACAGAGAAGATTCTGTGTTGAACACCTGAGTGACCTTGGAGCGCTGGATGAAATTAATAGGTCACCTATATACCTGGGTGCCATACCATTGAGGGCTTTGAAAATAAATGTTGAAATTGACTCTGTGCTCCACAGGTAACCAGTGCAGTTTAGCCGACACAGGAGTTCTGTGTTCTATCTCACGTTTCTTAGAACCACGTAATAATCTAGCTTCTGCATTTTGAACTAGCTGAAGTCTGTCGAGAGTGGATACTCTCTAGACAACTATACTCTCTCACACTACTACACTACTATTCTCTCACATACTATTCTCTCACACATACTATATTCTCTTGCATAAATAACTATACTCTCACATACACTACTACAATTAGGGCATTTAGCAGACGCTTTTATCCAAAGCAACTTACATCAGTTAATACACACTTTGACACACCGACTGCAGAGTCAACCATGCAAGCTCATCAGGAGCAGATAGGGTTAAGTGTCTTGCTCAGGGGACACTCAGCTAGGAGGTGCTGGGGATTGAACTAGCAACCTTTCGGTTACTAGACATCTGCTCTACGCCCTGAGCTAAGCTGACCCACTACTAAAATCTCTGACATTCCCAAACACTGTACATACTCTCTCACACACTACCAAACTATCTCACATACACTGCTATATTCTCTCACATACACGACTATTCACCCTCATACATACATGTAGAAGGAGTATAATAGTGTGTGTGTATGAGTTTTGTAGTGTATATGCAAGATTATAATAGTGTTTGTTGCTTTTCGTCCCCGGCCCCTCATAATTAAGTGCCAGGACATACATCATACAATAAGTGCGCACATTAAGTGTGAGGACGTACAACACACAATAATCCGAGGCTATGCAGAGTCTAGGTGGACTCTGAACAATTGAGTCTTGAACTTCTTCAACTTCTGTGTTGAAGCAAAGTTCCCTTGAGAGGGGGTGGGGGGGCTTTGAGAGACGGACCGTAGGACAGCCACCCCGACCAATTAGCCCGGGTCCCCTACTCCTCCGCAGCTCTCGGGGGGGCAGAGGAGGAAAAAGGTAAACACCAGCGACAAGTGCTCATCACAGCGGTGGACAGATGGAGGGCTGGTGGCTGGAGTGGCTGACGGCAGAGCACGCGGCGTGGAGTATCCCTGGGCACACAGAGTGGCTGAAAGGGGCTGAGTGGAGTGGTAGAGAGAGAGAGAGCGAGAGAGACGCTTGAGGAGAGTGAGAGACAGATCTGTGTGTGTGTGTGTGTGTGTGTGTGAGTGTATGAGAGGGAGAGAGAGAGTGTGTTCTGTGTATGTTTGAGAGAGAGAGAGAGAGAGAGAGAGAGAGAGAGAGAGATCTGTGTGTGTGTGTGAGTGAGAGGAAGAGAGGGAAAGAGTGTGTTTTGTGTACGTTTGTGTGTGTGTGTGTATGTGCATGTGAGAGAGGGTTATGTGTGTGTGTATTCTACTTCTGTGTGTGACTGTGTTCTGCAGCATTGTGTGTGTGTGTGTGTGTATGTGTGCATGTATGTATGTATGTATGTATGTATGTATGTATGTATGTATGTATGTATGTATGTATGTATGTATGTATGTATGTGTGTGTGTGTGTGTGTGTGTGTGTGTGTGTGTTATGCTTTCGGCACGGCCTTTGTTACCCGAAAATGTGTCACACATGAGGGCAAACACATGATTGGATGATGTGACGTATCCGTTGAATTTGTACATTCATCTTTCCACCACTGATGGAAGAGAAGGATGCCGCTCACTGCAAGAGGGAGAACTTGGTCTGTTAACTTACCGCTTTGTCAACATACTACTCTTAACGAATGAAATTATGAACATATTTGTCTTTAAAGTTTCAAGTAAGAGTATGATAGCAAAAAATATTGATATGAAAATGAATTTTATAGATATATTATAGGGAGAGCAAGTTGTCAGCGTTTTAGCATTCTAAATGATCTGTGTTTGATATTACATCCAATTTTATTTCCTAATCATTTCTATTGTATTGAAGGCATTTTATTTATACTATATATAATATATATACTATATAGGACTATATATCTTTGACTGTATTGTTTCTTATGAAGATCATGCAAATAAAGTTGACTTGAACCATCACTCCTGCAGTTATTTGTGAGTAGTTCAGTGTGTGTGTGTGTGTGTGTGTGTGTGTGTGTGTGTGTGTGTGTGTGTGTGTGTGTGTGTGTGTGTGTGTGTGTGTGTGTGTGTGTGTGTGTGTGTGTGTGTGTGTGTTATGCTTTCGGCACGGCCTTTGTTACCCGAAAATGTGTCACACAACTTCACACAAACAGTCATTCCACAACCTCAACAAACAGCCGAATTCCTCCGCATCCACTCGTGGTAAGGTCATCGTTATTGCCCATTTACATGCAACCAACGTTTCCTTCTGCTAATTCCCTCACTGCTGAGGGCCTCCTCTCTTAATGTAATTGAAGCGTGCTGATGAAAGAAGGCGAGAGTGAATCTTTAGTTTTACAAATGAACAAAACGCTGTTGGCAGGGGAACAGGTTGGTCGGGGAGACTTCATAATGGCTTCTGCCGCTCGCTTCCTAATCGTTACCGACAAAGTGCCTTCGTGGGGGTGGATTAGTGCCACGGTGGACAAACATGATTTCTCTAACGAGGAAACCTGTGCATGTTGCGCGGTGTTGATATGTCGTCTTTAGCGGTTGATGGCCCTTGTCCACCTAGCCGCCATCTGGGTCCATAAAGAAGAGCTAACGCTAAGTCCCCCGCTAGCACTAGTTTCCCGCAAAAATAGCGTCTCGAACCAAGATGGCTGCAGGTGAATAAAGCCCATTAAGTTCTTTATTGCCCACTAATGATAGAGAAGGCCAGCTTTGTAACTGGGAGGTTTTAAAGTCAAGGGTACACTTTAGAAACACACAGCGATCGCCTTGAGCCGTTGCACAATGTCTACACACTTGACTGGACCTTTTACTGCTGGATACAGAGTGTACTGAAACATCGCATACCAAACCGACATCATTAAAACGTTGTTGTGGATGTTACATTGTACGATAAGCATTCTGCGCCGTCGGCCTATATTTCGGGCTCCGGAATGGTCGCAGTCACACACACAAAAAGCACACCCATCCTATTTTATATCCGGGGATTCATGATTCATCCTGATACCCACAGCATTTGTCAACACATTTTTTGGATTTGCCCAGGGACTGCAGAAACGGAGCAAACAGCAGAATGACGACAGGGGGAATTATAACGTCGGAGCCCGCAAGGTTCAGGGTTCGAACACCAAAATCTGCTACCTGCGATCTAAATTGACTGTGAGTGGATGTTAAATGTAGTTAAATAAATAATAGAATAAGTCGTAAAATAGAACCTTTGCTTCTTCTACTAATGTCTACTTTGATTAGTCCTTATAACAACAGCATGCATATCCATCCACACAATAGCATACATATCCATAGCACAAGTATCTATGGGTAAATGATTCAGAATCACACTCATCTCTGCGAATGACTAACCAGTAAGAGTAAGAGGTCGTAGGGAGAGAGAGAGAGAGAGAGAGAGAGAGAGAGAGAGAGAGAGAGAGAGAGAGAGAGAGAGAGAGAGAGAGAGAGAGAGAGAGACAGGGCACGAAACCGTGGAAGAGATTACAGCGGAGAGAGACAGGGATCTTGCGACGGCAGCGGGATGGGGAGCAGGAGAGACAGAAGAAGCCTGCGAGCCAGGGCGAATCGGAGGAACTGGAGCTATTTATAGAACCCAGCTATGTGAGTCATTGTGCTGCCGTTAGGAGGAACCGAACGTAGTAGACTTTGGGATGTGGCTGGCTGGCTGGCTGGCTGGCAGGCTGGCTGGCTGGCTGGCAGGCTGGTGTGTGTGTGTGTGTGTGTGTGTGTGTGTGTGTGTGTGTGTGTGTGTGTGTGTGTGTGTGTGTGTGTGTGTGTGGGTATGGATGCGCTTCAGAGAGAGAGAGAGAACAAGAGAGAGAGTGTGTGTGTGTGCGTATATGAGTGATTGCTTGTTTTCGTGTGTGATCGAGGTGGGTGTTCGGGGCCGATAGGGGGCTGGGGTTGAACCCCAATCTCTCTCCTGCGTGACATACATCCTCTTTGCTTTGAAGATCATCCGTGCCTATATATTGATGAGTGACGCATTAAATATGCACACCGAGGCTGGCGGAGCCGCGACGGCAGCGGCTGGATTAGCATAAAGTTTCGCGAGAAATTGCTCTCAATTTTTCTCTCTCCACCCCCTGCCTTGATCCTGCTGTAGCTGCTCTAGCGACTGGCGGCTTATGTTCTGCTCACCGGCGCAGCACCGTGCCATTCCCATCGGTGTGTTTTAACCGTTGTGCTACACACGTAGCGCTGCTGCAGCAAGTCAGCTCGCCCAAACCGGGAGGAACTTTTACTTTCAGTTTCAGTTTCAATTTTGTAGTTTTTGTCTGTTTGGATTGTTGCACTGTGTGTGTGTGTGTGATCTTCAAATCACATTTACCTTATATTAAGTCAGAGAGCAAATGCTTTTGTTCAAAGTGTGTACAAGTCAGAATGATGCTCATGCACAAAACTCACGCATTTACATTTACATTCAGGGCGTTTAGCAGATGCTTTTATCCAAAGCGTCTTACAATAAGTACAGTTTCAGAAAGAGAAACAACAATTTATGGATGAGGGTACAGTAAGGATGTTTATAGAACCAAGTGCAAAGTACTAACAATCAATAGGTTAACCCATTCCCCATATACAACAAAAATAGCTAGGATAAAACGCTACACGATTCTAATTACTATTTAAGTGGAAGAAAGTACAACATACAGTAAGTGAGTACATTAAGTGCCACACTGTGTACAGTGAAGCCTATGCATTCACACACGAGAATGTATTACTGACCACCTGATGGCTCTCGCAGAAATGGGCTTTCTAGGAATAGAAATCCACAGAACAGTGTTTTCTTCCCTTCTAACAGTGAATTAGAATGAGATGAAGACTGAATTTGGGAAATCCCACGACGTTCCCATTGTGAAACAATTCCCTCAAACCGTATAATCGAAAATCTGTCCGCTAAGAGGTGAAAGAAAAATAATTTGTTCGTCCCGACGCCCCCGAACTCAGCGTCCGGGTTGATCATGGTGATGGCGGACGATTAATGAGGAGAACAGGGGCACTGTGTGTTTCTTCAACACTCTGTTCAACCCTCGGCCTTAGCTGGTTGCCAAGGTCTTTGCGTTCTTTCAGTGAGTTATACATGTTACATATTTAATCTGGCTACTGCACTCACAAAGAGTCAAACACCACTTTCTCTTCCTCTTGGAAACGCAGACACAGATTAAAATAGTGTATGCTCATTTTTACACTCTTTTTTGGTTAAATTAGATTGGTTTTTATTATTGTGTTGTTGCATTTCATAGATTTTCATCCATCCAGAGATACAGTGGTGTTTGTATGAGAGATTTCAACTCCTTTTGCTCTCTTCATCCCCCCCAAAAACCCGAGCCCCGCACGGCTAAGGAGACGATGAGAATTATCAAGGCAGTTTGAGAGACCAGCACGTTTGAACTCTGTTCCCTCTCAGTCTCTCTCTCTGTTAATCATCTCCCCAGTGCTGTTCGCTTCCCTTCCCATCTCCTCCAAAGAGACCCTCTCTTCCTCCTGCTCTCATCTCCTCCTCACCCCCCCTTCCCGGAAACCTCTCTCTCTATCTCGCTCTTCCCTTACCTATTTTCCTCCCTCTATTACCCCAGATCTAACCTCCATTCTCCCTCTCAATTTGGACTCTCTCTACATTACTTCGGCGCTAACTCACCCTTCTGTTCCCCCTCGCTCTCTCAGTTCATTTTTCAGGATCTAATCTCTTCTTCATCTTCTCAAACAAGCTCTTCATCTCCTCCCTCTTTCGCCTGTGCCTCTCCTGCTCCCTCACTGCAAACTCTTGACTTCCCACCATTTTCTCTTCAAAGCTCGTAGCCAATAGTTCATGGCTTGTATTTAAAGAATTACAATTAGGGCATTTAGCAGACGCTTTTATCCAAAGCGACTTACATCGGTTGATACACACATTGACACACCGACGGCAGAGTCAACCATGCAAGGCGACAGACAGCTCGTCAGGAGCAGTTAGGGTTAAGTGTCTTGCTCAGGGACACATCAACACTCAGCTAGGAGGAGCCGGGGATCAAACTAGCAACCTTTCGTTTACAAGACAACTGCTCTGCCTCCTGAGCTAAGCTGACCAAAAAGGTTTTGAGGCTGTTGTGTTAGCGACCCCGTTGACGTTCTAACCGTCAGGGAAGAGGGAGGAAAGGCATTATTTCTGGAGACGATTTGAAGAGATGTTTTAAGGAAGGCCTCTGTGACAACCGTTTATTTTACTATTGTCGAAAATCTGATTGCAACGCTTGAAGTGGTTAAAAACACTGACGATTACTGAGTGACATTTTTATTTCTTTTTACATTGAAGTAGACTATTGAGTTGTACATTTGAAAAGGGTAACTTCCAGTCTAATTATTCAATGGTAGTAGCATTAACTTTAATGAAGTTGACAATTTTCTATTAACGCTAGTGGCAATTTAGTTTTGCTTCCAGAATACATGTTGAAAGTAAAACAAAATCATATTCCGATTTAATTCAGTGAGAGAAAATTCCATTATACCAAACGGGATCAATGACCAAAAACTAAACATGAATTTGAAACGGGGAGGGGCAAAATAAAGCCAGTACTTAAAAACATGTGTGACAGTTTTATCTGATTCTTGAAGATAAGTGTGTGAGTGCAAGGGGTGAGTTGTTCTTCACACCCTAGCAGTGATCAGTCTGTCACAAGCCTAACACCCACCTGGCCCCTCTACGCACCCAGCCATTAAACGATTAGCTGCTGAAACAGAGGGCAAGCCATGACCCACGCCTTGAAGCCACAAAGGATGAAAACAGATAAAAGCAGAAGAAGAGCTTCCCTATATATTGAGTAGCAGTTTCCTTTATGAGAAAAATATGAAGGTCAGTCGAGGAAGGGACACAACTGTTTCTTTGCAAGGTTACATCTCTTACGAATTAAGAAAGAACTGTATTTTCCGAATAAGCTGGCAGTAGCCCATGGCTCAATATATCACCTGGTTCAAAGCAGCAAAATGTTTAGCACCATCTTCACAAGCAAACTATGAACTCGAAAGCTGATATTGACGTGATGTCCCTGTGCTTAAAAGGGATAGAATCGCATTTTCAACAAATTTCTTCAACAGCCTCTCTGAACATCGTCTGTATTTGTTAAGACAAAACAAATTCTCTTCTCTATAACTACGTCCTGTCTTGTTACGGCAAAATTATAATCCGCCCTCACGCCAAAGACACAGTTGTCTGATGGCTAGCGACCCGATAGCTCGGCTAGCTAACACCCCTCTCCCCCAACCCCACCCCACCCCTGCCCTCTGTTTCACTTAGACCTCGGCATGAATAATTCAAACATTCATTAACCTCCGCAATTTACCCGCCGTCCTGTCCTCCAGCGTATGCAAACGAAAAAAGTGTCTATTTGCGGAGCACATAGAATGTTTAACTTAATTTTCGATGGCCTCTTTGGTCTACTGAGAGAAACCGGCACCAGCCGCCATTTTGGTGATGGTGCAATTCTTTTTTTAATGTTTTTAGCAAGGCTTACTTGGGGGGGGGGGGGGGGGGGGCATTGAATCTAGATGGATTAGATGCCTACTGGCCACGTTTTAGTCATTTTTTATAGAGACACAGGCACACACACAGTCCTGGAAGTGTAATTGAAGGTGTAAACATTTAGCTCCTTTGCCCTGTGATGCTATGGGGATTTACTCTCCATATGAATTGCCAAGGAAACACCCACCTTGGACATGCACAGAATGCTGCACACATTACTAGGAAAGCTTGCGTTAACCCCCTGTTTTCCATGAATATTTGACGTGTGAAATATGGCTTCACTTTAGCGCTGTAGCAATGCCCTTAATCCTGGGGTGTTGTGTGTGATAGCACAATGTAAAATACGTTTTATTGGAGCCTTCTTAGGGTCAGAGTCATGGGGAGGGGAAAGCACAAAAATGCAAATTGAGTTTACAATTTAGTGGTCTTTGAATGGAACACAACAATGTTCCTGTAAAATGTGTTATTTTCTTTTTTTAAGAAGATACATATTCCCAGTGAATAATGTTATCCTACATGTCGCCTTGTGTTTAGTGGCAAAGAAGCCAGATGCAATGAATACGTTATGTTTCATCCCAATGTCAGTGACAAAAGTATAAAGTATATTACATTTACATTGTTCAACACGATGTAAATCAGATTGCATTCGAACAAAGATCTAATCTTCAACTTAAACCTTGACTTTGGCATTGTTCAAAATAATAATTGATTGTAACAAATCAAAGAAATCTATGAATATGTAAATGCCACACTGATGCTAGATATTATGTAAAACATGGTATTAGCGGGGTGGGAACGGGGTAAGCTGATGCTTTGGGATTTGATTTGTTTTGATGGAAGAGTGGTGTGGGCATCTCAAGTTTATGAGGCCGATGTTCTTAATTAGTATCCGTTGGAATATTAAGCCCAAACTTACCATAACACATTCATTCACATTATTCATTAGGTTAATTCTTTACATTTCCCAGGTAAGGTGAATTCAGGTTGATAAAATATACACAATAATTTTGTTACAGTCCAATTACATAAAAAGGAAGAATTTGACAACAAAAAAACTTTCTGTTACTCAGGCTCATAAATCCAAACAGACTATGGACAGCTTACGAAGCAAAAAAACTGTAATTATGTGCCGATTGATCCAAGGTTTGCCTTCTATGCACCGAGGCAAGGTGAGAGGTAGTTTACCGATTATACCCCTTGCTTAACACCACGGTATCGGGGATTGCAAAAGGAGGTCAAGGAAGTCCCAGCTCGTCAATAGAGAGAATGAAAGGGCCTGGTTTTGCTGTGGGTCCCAGGACTGGGTGCCACGGCAACAATAAAGAAATCTGTAATATACAGAAAATGGTGCGAAGCAATGAAGACACGACTGCTCAGTTCATCATCCACGTTGCGTCTCTATTTCTCTGAGTGTCTCTTGTTCAGTCTTCAACTGTTTAAGTGCATCAAATATTAACTACATCTTACATCCTATTCTAGATTTACACACACTTAAATAAAACAAAAGTATTACTCAGAGAAAGCTAAACGTTTTCAATACAAAGTAAACCAAGTTGTGACTCTGGATGTAACAGTAACATTTTTATCTGTAAACAGTATGCATTCATATAAATATTCTTTCAAACTTGTAAATCTGTAACCATGAACCTTTAACATTTACTCATATTCACATTTAAACTGTAGTGTACAGGAGACCACAAATAAAACTAACAACACAATGCAAAGTGCTAACAAAAACCCTTAAATTGCGCGGCATACCCGCAAGGCAATACGCAGGGCGAAAAATGAACCCATAATCGGCGGGACCTGCCGTTTCGCGCCTTCCGGTATTTACCCCTGCCATTGTACTGAACGGCGGTATTTTAAAGTCTCTTAAATTCGCTAAGAACACAACAAAACATGACCCAAACTTCTTCAACAGTTATACATATAAAGCAAGGCTTTAGAAGGTTGACATTTTATAGTTTTAACCAACTACTGACCTGTTATATACAGAAAATGGTGCGAAGCAATGAGGAAACGACTGCTCAGTTCGTCATCCAAGTTGCGTCTGAGGACGCGGGCGGAAGTGCTCCCATCTGACGACAACCCGGAACGCAGCTACTTAAGTGTCAACAGTTCCACCTGGGTGCTACTTACATTTTAAGTTACTCTCAACACAAATTATGAGGAATAAATGAATGTACTGGTCTCATACATTTATAAAAATCGTTTGAAGCCCTCAAATTCAGAAAAAAAACCTTTTGCTAATATAAATAAAATAATCCGTTTTGAGAGTACCACACGTGTGATTGTTCAGCCAGAGCGAAAAAAATTCGTTCTATGAAACAGATCACTTTTCTCAGAATATAGCTCAACCACAACGTGTTCCGTTTTAAACGGCCGCCAACGGCAGCCTTTTTGGTGTTGATTTATTCATTGTTTCATTGTGTACCTTCAATTGTTTTGTTGCGAGGGAACAGAGGATGTGAGAGGACGCCGGGGTGTATCTATGTGGTGTCTCCCCCGACATGATAACGCGAAGGCTGTTGCAGACTGTAAGTGTTGCTTACTTTGGGCGAGATTAATTGCTGCTAAATGCTTCTTCTTTAGGACTATGATGACTTATTTGTTAAGGTTACATTAATTACCATACCATCAGCCTCGTAGCATAATTTTCTCAAGTCATATTTTGGCCAAATTGTGATATCTAACCTAGCTCTACTCTCCTGATGCTGCTTTTCACTGTGCCTCATTGGCTTTATGCTAAGCCAATCACAGTGCTTGTTACATTCCATAATTCCACCATCTGCCGAAGCCATTTATTTTACTCAGGCAATAATGATATGAGGCTAACGATATGACAGGTCAATGTTTTAAGGCTTTCATTTGGTACCTTGTGTTACATTGTTTCATTGTCCAACCTCTTCTTCTGTGTTCCCAGACAAAGCACTATTAAATATGAAAATAAATATAATATATACTATTTTGAAGATTGTTCAATCTTCTGAGGACATCCTATTCAGATGATTATTGTACAACTGATGTACAACGTACTACAGACCAAAGTCCACATCACAGGTAGTGCACAACATTGAGGAAAACATCTTGCGAGTGGAAAAACAAGCTTTTGATATTAAATGTTACCTCACACTCACCCACTCAACAGCTGGAAGGGCAACACAACACGTTTCAATCTCACTCAGTGTCTCTTTGGGAACCTTTCAGAGTTTTTATTGTACGACGAGAACGGGGCCGCCTGCTAGAAAATAAAAAACAAACTAAATGCTGGGAAATTCTCATCATTCGTCGGACTGCAGAATCAGTCTGATTCTCCCACCTCGGTGTTGTGTAACCAGTCGACATGTGGGCCGACGCCTGCCAGTTAGAAATGAACGGCAATCTGTGGTGATGTTAACTAAATGAAAGCAGCACGACCAACTGAAAAATACTAATTAATAAAACTGCCGACATAGTGAGTGTCGGCACTTCTGAGAAAATATAGGATATCCCAGATACAGAAGACAAAAATATGTTATGATTTCAACAAGTTGGTTTATCAGCTGTTCATATATATATATATATAAAGAAAGAAAGAAACTTTGACCTTGTTTGCTTTAAGGTGACCCAACATCGTTGTTTACTAATGGGGGCCAATCTGTAGTAAATCTCAGACAGCTGTGATAAAACCCTTCCCCGCTTGACATTATCGGTTTTCCACTGCAACGCGGGATGTCAATAAAAAAACGTTGACCTTTGCCCCCGCGAGGGGCCTTGGTGCAAAGACACCATCACCCCCGCCCTCTCCTCCCCCTCCGCCGAAACATTGGCAGCAGATTCCTCCACTCGCACTGAGAAACGAAGGTGATGGAGAGGTCACTTCGTGTTGGCATGTCCGTCTTTAAAAGGAAGATGGGAGGGGCCGCCAGGTTGGATGCCCCGACACACGCAGCATAGCCCGAGGGCGGCCTGTGGATCAAGGCGCCCGGAGCCTGCTCATTAAAACACATTACTCAATTCCCGCAATACACGTTACCGGAAAGCATCTGCTAAAAAGGAAATATCTCATGCAACAGGCTTTGTTTTTATCCTCTCTTTTGTTCCGTCCGGTAAACTCCTTATTTTTTCTGACACATCAGTCTGTTATGTATTCTGAGTTTGATCCAAAGTGCCTAACAGAGACATGCATAATGCAGCGGGTAGGGGTCATGGGCATTGTGCTCAATGTTGGACGCTGGTGGGGTTTGAACCAGCAACCTTGTGGCCGGGAGCCAAACAGGCCCTAACTGCTATCCTCCTCTCTCCCTGCCCTCCCTCCCATCGGCCAGGACATTAAAACAAACCGGACGGTCGTAATCAATCAGTTGCACGGAAGATTCCGGTGTCTTTGTCCAGCCGTTGTTATTGAGCAACTTCGCTCGGGCAAAATGGATTAATTCCGTCCGCTTCCACAGAAAATGGAATAAACGTCAGGCACTAAATTTTTTCCCCTAACGTTTCTCCCGTCGAGAAGTTCGGCCTTCGGTCTGTATTTTATTAGTGTGCTGGAGGGGAGCCAGGCGGACCGAGGGGGAAAGCAGGGTACTAAAAAGCTTTTATTAGATCCGAAGCGGGCTGCAAGGTTTGCATTTTGAATACCGCAATCAGCTTAGCGAAAACAAGGAGACAGGAGTGAATGAAGCAGAGGAAGAGTTGCCTCCTCATGTGAGGGGAGAAGAGAAGCCACTCGCTTTCTTTTCTTGTTTTTCATTATTAATATCATAACGCGCCTGGCATCACGTGCCTGAATTAGAATGTGGCTACGCTACTTTATTCCAGTCCAGGCACACCCACACCCTGAGGGAGGGCCCTGGGGGAAAATTTAAGGGGCCCCCAGCAGTATCGCTAACGATATGCGTGGATTTCCAGCAATGAACTGAGGATTTATGATCGCACATTGCAAACGCTAATTTTACACATTTAAAATTTGTCTCCTTTTTAAAGCCCTTGTTTTAATTAGGTAGGCATATAGAATGATAACATTGGCTGTGTGAGGAGGGGTGCAAGCCCCCCCCCCCGCCTGCTGAGAGATTGAATTCTGGGGCTCCGCACACACACCAGCCGGCGGAGGTCGGTTCAGAATACACAGAATCAGAGCTCGCTGTTGTCATGTATTGCAGAGGATTTGTTTCTGGATGATTCTTTTGATTTTAACTTTGTGCTCGGAAACTCACTGATGTGCGTCTCTAAAGTGTTTTGTTGTAAAAATGTGATTTGAAGAAATTTAAATTTGTCTTATAAACCACTTAATAGTTCCACGACAATGCATGGCCTCTTGGATCGTAATATGCTTGGTTCTGATCGACTTTTAGGCTAGGCTAGGTTAGGCTAGGCTCGTTCAAAAAACATCCGGTTTTATCGTTATTGCAATAAGTCGTTACGAATTTAGCATAAGCAGGAAGTAGAACCGGCATGAGTAGATTTTCTTGATTCAGCTTTAATTTGTTGATATTTGCTTATTGTTAACAACTTTTCATTTTTACAATATTAGCAATCGTCACAATTTTATAATAACGGTAATAACATTGTCACTTGGTTTTCAAGGCATGGTTTTCCAGGAATGGTTTTACATGTATGGTGTATGGTCATGTGCTAATCATAGCGTACCGTTTGCAGTGAATTGGTTCCGTTTTGTCCGTTGACTTTGAAGCGGACGCATTATTCCCCCACATTAACATGCATTCGGACAGATGACAGGGAAACCACCCCTCCCCCCCCTCCTCCAGGTGCCAGTCCGACCCTATCAGCCTATATATACCACCATAACCATCATTATCGGCGTCCCTCTCTTGCTCAAACGAACTACGGCATTTCCGCAGGCGTCCACCGCCATTATTCCACACATCAAATTGAATACTGAATATTAACTATTTTAGGGTTATCTGCTCTGCGTAACCACCCCACCACTGTCATCATCACATCCGCCACCCCCTTTTTCTTTAGGGGCTTATGGACGTGCCTGCGTTCCCTCGAGGCCACCGCCCTGGACTCGTTACTCGATTAGCATGTTCCGTGCTTGGCTGTTCATCTGTAGCGCATTAATATGTTGAATATATCACCGTGGCAGGTCTCTGGCGTAGCTCGTTGATAGCATGGGGGAGTTGTTGGGGGGGATTCTTTAACATTCCTGAAAGCCCCACTTTAAAGCAGATGTAGGCGACTAGCGGCCCGTGGGCCATTGCTAGCTTAAATATATATATATATATAATTTATTCATGCGCACCTCTTGCAGGATAGCATTCACGTTTTGGTGTGCCTATGCACTGGATACTTAAACAGCGACTCAGATAACTTACCCGTGGGTTTTAACTTTATCACACTATTCGATATCTTATGAATACGGTCTGATTCCATGTCATTTCAATCGGTTCTTTACCTTTTCTCTGTGAGCCGTCTGTTTTCTGTATTTTCTATATGTAGGCCTGCAGGCCTGTTTATATAATAACTTGAATGTGATTTTTTTGGGGTGCCTGTCTGAGGGTTCCCTCTGCATCATGGCTGTTTCCTCGCATGAACTGTAAAGCACACCTCTAGAGTCCTACAAGCCTTATGTTTCCCAAAGAGAGCCTATATATATATATATATATATATATATATATATATATATATATATATATATATATATATATATATATATATAAATATTGTTCAATTCACATGACACCTGTAGGTGTCGGTGAATTTGAAGAGTGAACCTGATGAAGCAACAGCGAAATGTGTCGTTCACAAAATAAATCAGCGTATCGACGTATACCAGTGTGCGGTTGTGAAGATGTGAATGGCATCTTCACTGTGTTAAACCATGTTTTAAAAGATGCACATGTTCCTGTCCGACTGTAAGCCGTTATAGTCTGCAGCTGTGGCTCATAGGTGAATTGAGCCAAACCCATTTTGGTGCTCCTTAAGAGGGCCAGAGTTCTAGATTGGAGGGAGGCTTGAGTTGTGCAAGTGAATCGATTGTTGTGCTATTATTTGTTTTAAGTAAAAATAGGCTTTTTACCAACCACCATGTGCGTCAAGGAAACTCTTTTTCACAGCGGGGATTTTACATTTCTTTGGCTTTATATATATATATATATATATATATATATATATATATATAGTTTGTACCCAATGCCATTCCAGGTTGATGTAAGGTTGCTGATGTCTTTGCTTCAGAAACTCCACATAATTGAGTTTACCATTGTTTGAGAAGCTCAAACATCAAACTGAAAACGCGGTGATTACAAAGTAAGGTCTGAATGAGGTCTCATTAATCCCTGAGCGAGATAGAAGAGGAATAGTGAGTCTGCAGGAGATCAATCTGACCTTGTTTGTGTCCTGACGCGTATTCGGTGACCATGGTATCAGCTAATGAACTACTGTTTTTGGTCTGCATTGCTAGGCTAAGTGTACGGATGTGTGGTGGATATCAGCAGTTTAATTAATCAGTTTAATAATTCAACCCCCTCTGATATAATAATTCAACCCCAAATCTGCAACGCACACAGCTGTTTTAGACCGGGCGCTGCTGGATCGCAGCTGTAGTTTCACTCGCACACGGGAATATGGAAATTCAATCAACATTAAAGTTTGGGTCTGGACCAGGCTGTGTGCTTTGGACCTCACCCTACAAACGCATTTCAAACACAAACTAAACAAGTTTAATTAAAATCGTCCGATGGATTCTGCCCTCTAGTTTCATGTTCTGGCCCCGCCCACCTCAAGGATTAAAAAGAAAACAGTCCTCAAACACAACTTACTTGCTGACCTTAGGGCTAGGCTTTAAAGCACCCCGGTATTACCAGCAGGTTTGATGTTGATTAGTCGTTACAAGCCGTTTAAACATTGATCATCTGGGACCAGCAGTGGCCCGGTTTTGAAAAGTCTACTCGTGGTTCCCGCAGCCCCTGGACTGCAGGAACCACAGGCGGGTTGGGGACCCTAGACTGCAGCAATTAAAGGGGGTGGGGGGGGTGGGGGGGGGGGGGGGGTAATGTCTGATCTCTGTGAACCATTATGGCCGACATGCTCTTTGAAACAGGGGGCCTGGATGGGTGAAATTAAAAAAAAAAGGTTGCGATGCATACATTTTAAGAACATAGCTGCAGGATTTATGCATCTGTTTGCGTGTTTGTGTGTGTTTTTGTGTGTGTGTGCGTCACGTGTGTATGCGTGTGTGTACGTCTGTGTATGTTTGTGTGTGTGTGTGTGTGTGTACATGTGTGTGCATGCATGTCTGTACATGTGCGTGTACGTGTGTGTGGGTGCGCACACGCCCACTTAGTGCATAACCGACGCTACACAGGAAGTCTATGTGCTACACAAGAAGTCCCTTAGCGCTAATGTTGCATTAGTTCTAAAAAGACCACGATTCTTAATCAACACACAATCCAGTGTGTAGCATTGAGTGTAGAGTTCCCCTACATCAAGCATATAAAGGGAACACACACACACACACACACACACACGGAGAGAACTACAGAGATAGGGGACAGCTTCGAGAAATTCCAACGGACCTGCATCATGCATATACTAATCAATGTTTATTTTCTTTTTTTAATTCTGAGGGCCCCACGATAAAAAAAATAAAGAAAAAAGCAATTATAGGAGGTTTAGTGAAACGCGGGCGTATTTGGGGCCGCCGTTCCATGACGGCTTATTCTCCGTAATCCACCGACCAAACGCTCACTAGCAGTCATGTTGTTCCCGACGCAGACACACCGTTGTGTGGTAAAGCGAACTAAACAACCGTTGGTGTGTGGTCTTTTTTTTGTTTTTTGTGTAGGTTTGAGAAAGGAACACAGGTTAGATATGTCAGTTACACTTAGTACTAAGTACTACTACTTCTACTACTAAAAAATACTACTTCTACTACTACAACAAAACACTACTACTACTACAAACTACTTCTACTACAAATAACTACTACTACTACTACTACTACTACTACAACAAAGTATTATTACAAAGTAGTACAACTATTACTACTACAAACTACTATTACTACTAGTACGACTGCTACGCTTCAAAATAAAGGAATTGTCGCCGTGCTAGAATCTGAACACACTAAAGCTTTCTATAAACTTTTACAAAAGGTAGGGCATTGTTGAAATATTAACGGTGCAAAAATTGCAATCCCCCATCGGAGATTACAAAAAAGACTGAGAAATGTAACTCATTACTCACAAACTCTATGATGAAGCGCACATTCAACAGCAAATCGAATGCTCACGCCACACTGGCTTTAGTAATTGGACTCTTCTGCTTAAGCAAACTCACTAATACCAAAATAACAGGTGCGTGTGTTTTGTTGCCGTTTTTAAAAGATCTTTGCCAAAAACAGCGGCACTCACATTACGCATGTGAATCAGCTTCCGTAGGTAAAATATGCTAGTCTGAGGTATCATACAGGCACCGGTGGAAATCTCTGTCCTGTGTATTATTAAAATGCTTTAGTCCCAATTCAGATAGCACTCCAGGTGAGGTGGGACATGCTTTTCACTACAGTGCCCTGGATTACGAGCGATTTCCATGACATTTGAAGCCCGACTGAAGCCTAGCTTTATCTCCGCCGCCTCTCTCCCCGGTCAAGATGAGCTGTGCGTCAGCATTCAAATATGAGGCATGGCATTGCTAGGGCCTTTGAGTGTCCTGGCTCTGTCCGATCTCCACTGGCTCATCCGGGTTTTGATTCAGATGGCTCAGAGCGCAAGCTGTGTCTTTGAGATCTCTACATGAAAGCGGTGGTCTTTGTGTGGCCAACCATTGTGTGCTTATCTCTGCGTGTTATCTATCTACTGCATTCCCAGCCATCCCTGGAAGGAGGGAGCGGATTTTGATTCCCAGCTTAAAAGGGACAGGGTTCGATTCCCAAACTCTGCAGCCTCCTTGTAGCCCCTGTCCTCTCAATACTCTGTGATGAAGGCATAATTTAACTCTTAAAAAAAGAATCCTTAGACACATTAGATAAAAGCATCTTTGAACAAAATAAAAAGTAAATAACTGTGTTCCTTCTCAAGGTTTGACCCTGTCCATCGCTGGGCTTTTCCTTACTCTGCTGTCTGAAGTCGGCATGGAAAGCTGTTTTTGGACGTAATAAATAAAGGTAAATGAAAATCAAACTCTAACTGAAAAGATCTCATGGACAATACAATGTTTAAAATGGGAGCCTTTCCATAACAAATCCAATAGAAAAGGTTTTGTTTGGCCATCCCTCAAAATAAACCGGGACATTTGAGTACCTGCCAACACCATCATCCGGGTGCAGTTTCATTATTTTAATTATTTTAGGTCCCGTAGTGTTTGTCCATAGTTTTATTAACCTTTGCCACACATCATCAAAGCTGAACGCATCGTCCAACTTCATCAAACAGTGGCAGCCATATTACTCTTCATCAAAGTGGATATGTCCTAGTTAGGCTTTCATAAAAAACAAACATAATTGCATAATGGAGGTCTGATTCTGATTCTTTGCATTGATTTTGACTCTTGATGAAGGCAGTGATCCAGTGTATTTCTGCTTTCAATAACCTCATTGAGTTTGTTCACAAGATTGCTTTGCAGTTACTTTATGCCCTCTAGTGGCCAGAGTTTAATGAGTGTGGCTTTAAAAGTGGTATGAAAGAAAGGTTGTGTACACAGACACCCCCAACTTTAAACAAGGACAGCTTTGGGGGGAAGTTTGGCAGAAACAAAATGCTCTTCCTCTTCATGGAGAAAGACCATTTTTAATATAGCTGCTTTCCATTTTTGGTGAAGCAACTCTCTTTACTTTTTATGCACCTCTATCACAAAAAAGGCAACAGCGCACATGGGAATAAAAGCTCTGCTCTCACTTTATCATACTTTTATGGCACTATTCCCCGTCCGGGGTGTCAGCCTCGACTGTTCACAGGCGTCGCGCCTTTACTTTTATGCCTTGGGAATGTGATGCTCTCTGGGCGGCTTTTCAAAGTTAGAGTCCTCAGCGTGATACCCCTTACTCTTATCTCCCCCGGCACCCATCCCCCAGCTTCCAGCCCCCGGCCTGACCTCAGAGGGACTTTTAAGAAACATTTACCCCTTAAAGTGCAAGAGCGAAAAAGGCCCCAGTTGGGTCCCTTCACCGCAAGACATTTTTCACCCTAAAAAAAAAGGGATTGTTGATTTTGTATCGCGGCACATATTTCTGTTGGCTTGCATTCAGAGAGATAGCACCACTATCTGTGGCGTCTTAAGGGTACCAGGAGTGCCGATAGGGTTTATTCTGTCTTATCTGGCTGTTGTCACGCTCACTTTGGCTCGCTCTTTTAAGTGTATCATTTCTTTGGCTCTTCTTTGTAGGGTTTTTTTCTCGCTTCATTCCTCTGTAGTTTCGCTCTCTCTCTCGGCGCACCTTTATCTTGATTTATCTCCCCCCTCTCTCCACGACACACATACCCTCACACTGGACTCTCTCCATCCTTCTTTGTCTCCCTGAGTCTCTCCGTCTCTAAACCTCCCTCCTTGTTCTCCCTCCACCTCCGCCACCTCCTCAGAATTCATATATCGGGGGTCACCATGATGACACCCTTTCACAGAGAATATGAGCCATCTGCGATTACAGACCCCATCCATCCACAGTTCAAGCCAATATTCTTTTTGTTCTTTTGATTGAATAACTATCGCCGGTAATACCTTACAATGAGGGCACGTTAATTAGCCATAGATTAACTTTAGGTCATACAGGGATAAGCGTTGTGTAGCGTTAGCATAGGGGATCGGGTTGGGCTGAGGTATTAGGTTTGTAGTTCAGTTAGTTTGCCCAACTGACACACCATCTTCAATCCTTTCACTTTGGATTATTTTTGCACTTAATGCTTCAAAAGACACCAAGTGCAAAGCACCAACAACCGATAGGTAAACCCATTCCCTTGATGCAACAAAGATAGCTAAGATACGATAACCAAATGATTAATAGACACAATAGTTAATTGTTCGATTCTGCATTAACTAATTTAATTACTGGTTTGTTAATCCAGCCTCATTGTAAAGACTTAGCGGATTGTGTTTTTGGTGGGGAGTTCATGCACATATATAACTGTGTTGGAAAACAGTTTGAGTCCTGCTTTTGTTGTTACTTCCTTTTTGGTCGGTTGGATGCGATTTGCTCTGATCTGTTCCCATGCATGCAGTTTGGTGCTTCCCATCCATAATATATAACGGCTTTTGTACAGAGAAAGGGTCTTATATGCTTTTGGTTTGCTGCCTGGACTCTGCAGTTATTTATGGGGGTCAGGGGGGGGGGGTGGCTGAGAGAGAGAGAAAGAGAGCAAGACAAGGAAAGAGAGAGAGAGAAAGGGATGGAGAGAGAGAGGTAGAGAGAGCAAAAGAGAGAGAGTGAGAGAGAGAGAGCGAGACAAGGAAAGAGAGAGAGAAAGGGATGGAGAGAGAGGTAGAGAGAGCAAAAGAGAGAGAGAGAGAGAGACAGCGAGAGCGAGAGAGCAAAACAAAGATGGAGAGAGCGACACAGCGAGAGAGAGGGGAGATCTTTGAAGGCCCCATGGTCGACGATATCTCGCATTGCCAAAGCACTCATTCATGGGTTTACAGTGTGTGTATAGAGAGAGACAGAGACTGAGCTGCAACAGTACGGGGCTGTGAGATAATACCGCCAGCCAGAGTGAAACATAACCGCAATGACAGCACCATAAGTCTCCGGTATGATGCAAAAGAAAAGCCCTCTTCATTCCCTCTCCCGTTGAAATGAAAGCCTTGGAGACAGAGACACTTATGGAGGTATCATTTGAGCGAGGCTTTAGACCGGCAGTGTTATCGCCAAATCCTCCCTCCATCGATAGAATCGATGTATTGATGAACACTATGGATAGCCATTTGGTAAATGTTAAATGGACTGCATTCAGACAGCGCTTTACTAAACAGTGGCCACTCAAAATGCTTTACAATATTGCCAAACATTCACCCATTCATGCACACATTCACACACCGAGGTCAACAACGCAAGGTGACAGCCAGCTCGTCAGGATCAGGTCTCTTGCTCAGGTACACCTCAACAGTCAGCGAGGAGGAGTCGGGGATCGAACTAGCAACCTTCCGGTTACCGGCCATCCCCCTCTACCTCCTGAGGCAAAGCCGCCCCTTGGCATTTCCTAGTTCTGCTGCGATGCATTTGTAATAAAATGATGCACAATGTCCCCCAAAAGACGGGATCCTCTTTCAGTGGTTATCCTGTCTGCCTTGTTCATCCATCCATCCGTCTCTGAAAAAAACACTTTTCCTGAGATTTGGGATGTTGTTTTGGGTCTCTGGTGCTCCCACACGTATACAAACTTTGAAAAAAGTCTGTACATGACTTTTTCAGTGAGATATGTATTTCTGAAAGTACCCCGCCTACAGTTACCAAACGAGCGAGTCAGTTTCAGTACCCCCTCCTACGTAGGAAGGGGGCACATTTGAATAGTACCTCCCACTTCCCCACTCCCCTCCAATCAGAGCATAGCTGAGATTTTGTGGACCAGCGGACGAGCAGCTCCAGCGGGGGGAGCTTGGTGGCAGTCCGGCAGCTCAGCTCCCGGAGTACAATCCCTTTCTCCTCCATGTCGCGGATCAGTCTGGACTTCAGAGAGTCAAGGCCAAAGTTCCTTTCCCCCTATACTTCTCAACCATCGCCGAGATAACCCCCACAATGAGTCCTTACTTGTTGTTGAAGTACCAGAGACGTCAGACGCAGTCTTTATGATTCATAATATCATCCGAGGTGCACATAGCTTTTGGCCGTGATATTAGATATAATATTATATAAATACCCATATATAGCATTATATTATTATATTATATTATATTATATTAGATAGTTATAGAGCTCCAGGAGTCCGCACACCACAACAATCCCTTCTCCTCCATGCTGTTGTTCACTCTGACAGCTCATTGGTCAATGGGAAGCAGCTCATTTGCATTAAAGCTACAGACACCACAAACAGCACATTCTGAAGGAACTGAAACAGAGGGGATTAGCGTTTCTAAAAGCTTTTTCCGGCAAACATCTTCAAAAACATGTTTTCTGGAACTCATATACTATGTTTACTTGTTGGGAAAACACCACAATATGTCTCCTTTAATGTATCTTCTCCGTCCGTCTGTCCGTCCCTCACCGGCTCTGGAGGGAGAGTCGGCCCTTGGTCGAGGGGGGGGGGGGGGGGGGGGGCGGTCGTCCTTCCTTCCTTCCTTCCTTCCCTCCTTCCCTCTTTCCTTCCTTCCTTCCTTCCTTCCTTCATTCATACCTTTCTCCCTCCCTTTCTTTCTCCCTTTCTTCCTCCCTTCCTTCCTTCCTTCCTTTATTCATACCTTTCTCTCTCCCTTTCTTTCTCCCTTTCTTCCTCCCTTCCTTCCTTCCTTCCCTCCTTCCCTCTTTCCTTCCTTCCTTCCTTCCTTCATTCATACCTTTCTCCCTCCCTTTCTTTCTCCCTTTCTTCCTCCCTTCCTTCCTCCCTTCCTTCATTCATACCTTTCTCTCTCCCTTTCTTTCTCCCTTTCTTCCTCCCTTCCTTCCTTCATTCATACCTTTCTCCCTCCGTCCCCCCCTCCATCCTTCCTTCCTCCCTTCCTCCCTCCCTCCTACTACCACTTAAAGGCCGCCTTCTAACGCGTCCCGAGATGGGAACCCCCACTGAGAGCGGAGAGAGACCCCCCCCAATCCCCGGCATGCTGCCGTAAACGTTCCGAGTCTGAATAATGCGTGAGGGGCTCTTAAATTGTCGGAGACCGTGACTCTACTACCCACCCCCCCCTTATAAAGGACTTTACACACTGCCAGCTAAAGGTCATTTAGAGATGACTAGTATTCTCATGGCAGCCATTTTATGGGCGATAAACTACACCCAGAAGAAGCTCGATTTAATGACAGTATTATAAATAAATAAGAAAATATGGTGAAGAAAAAGGTAGCCTGGTGCCCTGTTGCAGAAAGGGAATGGGTTAACCTGGTACCCAGTTTGAAATTGTAGTACTGCTGTGTAGTGGTACAGAAATCTAATTGTAGACTGTCTTTTCACTGCCTTGACGTTATTATAAATAAATAAAATATTAATTACAAAAAGGTATCCTGAAATGACCCCATTTGAAATTGTTGTACTGGACCAGAAATGTAATTGTAAACTGTGTTTTAACTGTGTTTTCAGTGCCTTACAATAAACTACAATAGCAGTAATTACAAAATCAATTGATTTAGAAAAGATTCAGCGGAAGAGAATTTGGAGTTTGGATGGAGACATAGAAATAAAATGGCTGCTCTGTTATATCAACACGCGCCATTCTCCCTCGAGCTTAAAGGCTAAGCAGAGACGCCTTCCATCTCATCATGTGTACCCACGGCCACACCCTTTTAGGAGGATGAATTCTGACTCATTTGGAGTTCGGTGCCGGGCAAGAGAATTATCTGCTGACCATACATTCAACATAGTCTAGAGGATCGATGGATGAAGAATTGAACAAGATATAATTGAATGAATGAATGAATGAATGAGGGAAGGAAGGAATGAAGGAAGGCAGTAAATGAATGATTGAATGGAGGGAGGGACGTACAGAGGGAGGGAGGGAGGGAGGGAGGGAGGGAGGGAGGGATGAATGAAGGAAGGAAGGAAGTAGGAAAGGAAATGAGAAAGTACAACAAGGTGACGAGACACTGATACGTGGTTGGTAAACAGCAACGTACTGCACTGTAGTCAGCGCTATCCCACTGAAAGCGTTTCCCAATGAGTGCCACACGTTCACCCATTCACAAACACACATCCGCACACACATTCACCCCCTGACGCCACAGTCTGTTAGGGAGCAGTCAGGGTGAGGCGTCTTGCTCAGGGGCACGACGGCAATCGGACGGGCAACCCGAGGTGAACGTTGCTTCAGGCGACGCAGGTGAATCGTCACGACAGCACGGCACGGCGTAAACATTGCGGTGGATAAGAGGAGGTGGGAGGGAACAAAGGAACCAAGGAGCCCACCCACACAGGAGCACAAACCAAGGGAACAAGGAGAGATGGGGGAGGAGGGAGGGAACAAGGAGAGATAGAGGAGGAGGGAGGGAACAAGGAGAGATGGAGGAGGAGGGAGGGAACAAGGAGACATGGAGGAGGAGGAGGGAGGAAACAAGGAGAGATAGAGGAGGAGGGAGGGAACAAGGAGAGATGCAGGAGGAGGGAACAAGGAGACATGGAGGAGGGGGAGGAGGAGGGAGGGAAAAAGGAGACATGGAGGAGGGAGGAAACAAGGGGAGATGGAGGGGGGAGGAAACAAGGAGAGATGGAGGAGGAGGAGGAGGGAGGAAACAAGGAGAGATAGAGGAGGAGGGAGGGAACAAGGAGAGATGCAGGAGGAGGAGGGAGGGAACAAGGAGACATGGATGAGGAGGGAGGAAACAAGGAGACATGGAAGAGGAGGAGGGAGGGAACAAGGAGAGATAGAGGAGGAGGGAGGGAACAAGGAGACATGGATGAGGAGGGAGGAAACAAGGAGACATGGAAGAGGAGGAGGGAGGGAACAAGGAGACATGGAGGAGGAGGGAGGAATCAAGGGGGGATAGCGAAGGCACAGACGCTAAACCCATCTAATCCCCTCCCTCCCTCCTTTCATCAGAACCGTTGGGTAGGTGGAAAAAGAGAGCTGGGGGGGGGGGGGAGGAGAGGGAGGTGCTATGGGAGAGTCACCCCCCCCCCCCCCCCCCCCCCCCCCCCCCCCCTTCCCCCCCCTCCTTCCCCCCAGCCCTGGATTGATGACCTCATCTCGGAGCTGAGAAACGGGGCAGTAAATCTCGTTAAGTTATCCTCGCTCTGCGTCACTCGACGGGACGACTGACACACGTTTAACCCCCCCCCCCCCCCCCCCATCTAACCACCCCCACCCTATCTAACCACCCCCACCCCCTCCATGGTCGTATCTTCATTCTCTTGCGTTTTTTCTTTCTGTCGCCCGGGTCATTATTTATCAACACTGCCAAGGTGAGAGTGCGGGAGAATGAAATCCAGAGAGCCGCATTGACATGTGCTGTTATCACCCTCGTCTCATTATATGACATGACAACCTTGACCAATAACTGTGATTATAGCGCCTTCTTCCCCTTTCTCTCCCGTCCCTCTTAGAAATGGAAGCCTTCACACATTTGTCCATGTGTGTGTGTGTACGCGTGTGTGTGCGCGTGTGAATGCGTGTATTTGTGTATGTGTAGTTGTATGTGCGTGTGCGTGTGTGTGTGTGTGTGGGGGGGTGTGTGTGTGCGTGTGCGTGTGCGTGTGTGTGTGTGTGGGGGTGTGTGTGTGTGTGTGTGTGTGTGTGTGTGTGTGGTCTGCGTGTGTGGGTGTGCGTGCATGTGTGTGCATGTGCAGTGCGTGTATGGGTTTCTGTGTCGTGCTAAGCTGACAAATGGATTTCGCCATCGCACACGACTCGAAATGCATGAAATAAAGACAAGGAAGCAATTGAAAATAGAAAATATGCACTTTCTCGGAAAGTCTCACTTCCGCGCTAGGTTCAGAGAAAGGTTTGACAACGGGAAGCTAATGTGCGCTGCACTCTCTACCTCTAAAACTATCCGGCCAGAGCGATGATTGGTTATTATCCCTCAAGGAAAATATTGATTGCAAATTTGCGTTTGACTGGTCTACCAACATTCAGATGAGTTGTGTAGTTCCGATCTCATCGTTGTGCGTGAAGAAGGGTTGTTCGCTGAGTTACAATCTGCTTTCCGTTTGCCTCCGCATGAAAAACTCCCGCCAAAAACAGCTGCTAATATAATTTCACCGATGACGCATCACAGCCTAATAATCAAAGCACGGAAAATAGTGCCTACTCATCTTTGTGCTTGTAGGCAAACTCCCCTCTTGCTGTGCTGTTACTGGCCTTCGTTTTTGAGCAAGGGACTATTTCAGAACACGATGCACGTCTTTGAAATAAATGAATCGTGATTCCCATCTTATGAAGGCGACTGTAGCTCCGTCAAAGTATTACAGCAAGTAAACTCTGTACCGTATCGTGAATTTGGACCGCAGCACCCATTTAAAATGCTCTTCGTCAGCCTTACTATTCAATCCTTTTAAACAGATTTAATAGGAAGTAAGAAAGAGAAAACACATTTAAGAAAAACACATGAAAGAAACGTTGTCCTCTATTCATCTCTCTGTCAATGTGACCCTTTCGATCTACAAAGCTTGACCTTCTGCGCCTGACCAGGGAACGAGGAGCGACAGCCGAAGGGAATGGGAGAGTCTCTCTCTCTCTCTCCCTCCTCCCTCGCTTTCAGCTCTCTCTCTATCACCCCCACACACTCTCTCTCTCACCCCCACACACTCTTTCTCTCTCTCTCATCCCCACACTCACTCTCTCTCTCTCGCTCTCTCTCTCTCTCGCTCTCTCTCTCTCTCTCTCTCTCTCTCTCTAATCCCCACACTCACTCTCTCTCTGTCACTCTCTCTCTCTCTCTCTCTCTCTCTCTCTCTCTATCTCTCTATCTCTCTCTCTATCTCTCTCCCTCCCCCCCTCTCTCTCTTGCCCGACTGTAATTGGCCTTGATTAAAGAATAATTCACTGCTCATGCATTCATTAGCTCCCGCCATCTGTGCCAGTGTGTCTAAAATGTAAAGCGGGTCGCGGCGATGTCATAATTCAAACAGGAAAGGGTGGAGGGAGGGACACACACAAACACACACACACACAAACACACACACACACACACACACTCACACACAAACAAACACACACACTCTATATGTGCCACCAAGAGAGAAAAAGTACCGCCAACCTACTCTGTAAATGGATCCACTAACCCTGAGTTATCATAGCCCCCATGTTGTCATTATTCTCAATTTAATCTTTACCGCACACAAACAATCTTGATAACTGTATTGAGGGAGGAGGAGGAGGAGGAGGAGGAGGAGGAGGAGCATGATTAGGAGGTGAACACGAAACATAAGATGAGAAGTTGGGTATTGATTGTTAATCACAGACGGAGAATGTGGATGTCACTTCAGAAGATTACAGAAGCCAGTAATACAAGTTAAAAAGATTAAAAAAATTGTAAGAATAAGAATCAGATAAGTTACTAGCAGTTGTAAAGAGAAATACTTAAAAAACAGTAAAGTATTTATTTACTCTCTTTCCATCCTCTCTGCTCCCTCCCTCCCTACGTTTCTGCGCCAATCAAAATGACTCCAATTCATGCCCCTTTGATTGACAGCCAAAATGGATACTCCCAAGCAATCACAGAAAAGGCGCCCTGATTGGCCAAAAATAAGCAGTGGGCGGTCAACAATCCAAACAGCCTCCTACAGAGGCAGTTGAAACATATTCTCAGAGTGAATTTCAACTGCTAATGGAATGACTAACCCATTTCTAGCTAATTAAACTGACTGATAACAAGAGCTATATTTGCTCATAAATCTCACCTACAGAATCGTTGAAAACGAAAACCTTAAAAATGCAACGCAATAAATAGACACGCAACGGATATTAAAGGGCGAAATAGATACGTGAAGTCGAACATCACTCGGTGTACGACAGCAACAAGGACTTCATTTTGTCCCTGGGATCTGACAGCAACTCCAGAGAGCGTATGTATTCGGCCATCCGCCAGCCAGTCCGACCTGATTGAAGTCAGCGGGTGCAGTCGGTATCGGCACGCATTAGCCTCGGCAGAAAATGCATTTGTCACGCTAAATTTGCCCTCAACAGGTGCCTTGCCGATCCATCAGCCTAATTGAAATGCTCAGTGGGCGGTGAGGGAGACTCTGTGTGTAGATGTTAGCAGGGTTAGCCTGGATGGAGCAGGGAGGACTTACAGTGGAGGGTTCGACGCTGTGCAACGTCGGTTATCGTGGTTCCCATTTGTTGGACCAGTGGTTCTCAAATGGGGGTCCGCTTACCCCTAGGGGTACTGCAGGGGTTCTCCTTAAAAAAAAACCTTTCAATAATAATTCAATAATAATTAAATTCTGAAAGCTAGCCAAAAGAAAAAATAGAGAAAATGGGTAGCAGTTACACATTATCAATTACCCCAATAGTAAGGGTGATGGTTTTGAACTGTATAATTTATTATAAAATTAATCTTTAAATCTTTGAGAGGAGAGAGAGAGAGAGAGAGAGAGAGAGAGAGAGAGAGAGAGAGAGAGACGGTCACCTCTTGTCAAAATCCAACCGTTCCCACACTGTCTTCTCCTAAATCTGTGCCAGGTCACCGGGGAAAATACAAAGACTGTGACTCAAATCTCCGCCAAAAGTTGTTCCTGTAGTCGGTTTGCATACACAAGAGTGCGCCTGTTTTTGTGTCTTTGTGTGTTTGTGTGTGTGTGCACCTGTTTGTGTGTGAGTTTGCGTGTGTTTGTATGTGTGTCTGTGTACGTGTGTTTGTCTGTGTGTGTGTGTGTCTGCGTGTGTGTCCGTGTGCTTCTGTGTATCTGTGTGCGTCTGTATGTGTGTTTGTGTGTCTGTCTGTGTGCTCCTGTCTGTGCCTGTGTATCTGTGTGTGTTTTTGTGTCTGTCTGTCTGTGTGTGTGTGTGTGTGTGTGTGTGTGTGTGTTTGTGTGCGCTTTGCGACCTCCAGTGCTCTTCCGAGCAGAAACACCAAAAGTGTCCCCGCTCCTCTCAGACAGTACCTTTATTCCCTCCCTCCCCCCTTACACCATGTTGCACAGTGTAGCGAGAAATAAACATGGCTGACATGAATGATGGGATCAGAGTCGCGGTGTCGTGACCCAGATATGGAACTCAAGCCTCACTCATGCTGCAGGAAGGGTTTGGATTTTTTCGGGGGGGATTAGATTTTAGTGTCGCAGTCGACAGATTCCTGGGGTCTAAAGGAGTGGATGTGCACGGTGGATTTCGGCAATTGCAAACGTGGCCGTATACACACACACATACACAAACATATACATACACACACACAGCCCCCACACACCACAATATGCTCTCAAAGCTCCTCCAACACAATACTACCTCCACCACCACCATAATGGCTCCTCCATCCCCATACTACCTCCACCTAACACCACAACTTCAGCACAACAAACCAACAACGCAATATTTCTTCGAACTCCACCGCATTACCTTCAACAGCAACATAACCCCTCCATCACCATACTACGTCCGTCACCACACTACCTCCAACACCACCACAATACAACCGGACATAGAATGAAGGAGGATAGCGTCATGAACATGAGGAGGTAGCAGGCTGTTTATTGAAAACAAAAGCTGGCCTTCAGATAGAGCCATAGGCATTAGTCATTGTTGGGGGGGTGGGTACCTATGATCACAGAGCAGCCTTCTCCAAACCGCCAACCCCGGTTTGTAAGCAGGTGATTTAGAAACGTCTAAAGTATCTGCTGGCTTCAACAGAATTTAAATTGCACTTTTCCCCCTCTTAGCCGTTACAAGTGGGTGATGCCTGTCTCATTTTCCCCTCAGAAGTGAAGGACGCTGTACTCCTGAATCCTCTGTGAACTCTTCTCTCCAGCCCGCTAATGTCTGGGTCAGAATGGGAGCTCAGAAACGTCCACCTCTACCACCTCTACCTCTACCGCCTCTGACACCACCTAAATCACCTCGACCCTTCATCACCTCCACCACCACCTATAACACCACCCCTACTATCCCATACAACACCTCTACCATCACATACACCACTTCCACCGCACTATCTACCACCACCTCCACCACCACCACCTTCACCACCTCCACCACCGCCTCTACCATCAACTACACCGCCGCCTCCACCACCACCACTTTCACCCTCTCCTCAGCCACACCCACCTCGACCACCACCACCTTCAACCCCTCCTCAGTCACACCCAGCACCCACACCTCATCCCCAATTACCACGACCAGCATCACCTCAACAACTCTGTTTTGTGCTCAACCAAACACGCCAGAAATCAATAATGCAGATTCACAAAAAGCCCCGATCTCGGGCCGTTTTCTCCCGGGATGCAATGCCAGCCTGCCAGAGAAGTGGAGAGTGGAGCTGTTCTGCTTCTTTTGTGTGTCATCGCTTGTTTACTAAAATCTTTTTAAAAATCCATTAGTGAATTATTCAGGAGCGAGTGACTAAAATAACTTCAAATGAGGTTTTGAGCTCATCTCCCCAGGGCCTCGGCGGTGATGTGTTACGGTATCTGGATTGTCACGGAAAAAAGGATTCCGAGCACAAACGGTCTACGTCAACGACGACATGAGGTGTTTTTTATTAAACTCGTTTGCTTCTTGACTCCTTTCTTCGCTTCGTGGCTATTGGTGTGTCCGTGTCAAGGCTGTCTCTGGTGAGCGTAACGTTTCACACTCAGAGACGCCAAAGAGTGGTCCGATATCTGGAGGTGTGGGGGGGTCATCTGAGAAGAGTGAAGCCTAGTTGATATCAAAGGTGGAAACACGCAAACGCACACACACACACACACAAAAAAAGTTGCAAATCCAAAATCAGACCAAAAGGTCAATGGCCACACTTTGTTGTGAAGGAGAACGAGGGATGGAGGTGTTATTGTTGTGATGGAGGCAGTATGATATGTGCCTTCTACTCTGCTCCATTTGAAAGGCCTCTCGGGGCCTTTTGTGTGTCAGCGTTATTGATTAATGCTGGGTTTAAGTTGAACACAGAGAAAATACGCCGTAGTAGCTCGATTTGAGAACGGCGCGGCAAAACTGTAACCGCCTTAACGGAAGAGTGCCCGTTCATTCCCTTCCGATGGCTCCGCGTTCGCTAGGTCTTCCGTGGAAGTTAGCCTGGCTGCTGCTGTGAAGGCCCCCGGGCTTTAGATCGTGTATATATTTGTGGAGTCTTCCACAAGACCCTCTGTAAACTTAATAGGAGGTTAGTATTGAAATATACCAATGTTGCCTTTGGGGTATGTGTGTGTGTGTGTGTGTGTGTGTGTGTGTGTGTGTGCGTGCATGTGTGTGTACGTGTGTGTACGTGTGTGTACATGTGTGAGTGTGTGTGTCTACATACTGTGGCAACCCGTTTCCCCGATTGTCAGATACCCGGTAGGAATCACACAGAAATCAAGGGTTAAAGCCGCATTCGGCGTTTATTTCACGAGAATAATTAATAGTCTGTATACTCGTGCTAGGGTCTCCGTGAGCCTCTAGATCGCCGGCGTGGTGCGGGATCCCTCCGTGTCGCTTCGCCCTTCTCCCGGTCTAGCGAGCACTCCCGCCGTGTCACTTGCCCGGCGCTGTGCGGAATCCCTCCCCGTCCCTTGCCGTTCGCCCGGTCTGGTGCTTACTCCCTCCGTGTCACTCTCCCGATGGTGCGGACTCCCGCCGTGTCCCTCTCCATGTGGTGCGGACTCGTGCCCCTTTTAAGTCCGGCTTCTGGTCCTTTCCCTTCCTCCGGCCAGGTGTCCCCGATTGCGCTGATTGGGGGGAGAGACGTGGTGCTCTCTGTCGCCGGCTGGAGGTTGGCGACGGTAAACCAGGTCTACTGCGTGTCCTCGGACCCGCCCGGTCCGAGGTTCAGCGGCGGGATGCCACAATACATACATATATATATATTCATCTAGATAGATACATATAAGTATGTGTATATGCACATATACACACACACACACACACAAACACACACACTTGCCAACCTTAACCTTTGCGACACAGCTTTCCCGTTGTATCCCAATCTCTCTTGCGACGAGAGTTCCTGGACAACCGCACTTCTCCGCAGTACTGTTGACTTGTTCACAGCAGGAGAGGAGAGGAGGAGAGAGGGAGAGAGGAGAGAAGGGGAGGAGGAGGAGGAGAGAGGGAGAGAGAAGAGGAGGAGAGAGGGAGAGAGGAGAGAAGGAGAGGAGGTGGAGGAGAGAGGGAGAGAGGAAAAAAGGGGAGGAGGAGGAGAGAGGGAGAGAGGAGAGGAGGAGAGAGGGAGAGAGGAGAGAAGGAGAGGAGGAGAGAGGGAGAGAGGAGAGAAGGAGAGGAGGAGGAGGAGAGAGGGAGAGAGGAGAGAGGGAGAGAGGAGAGAAGGAGAGGAGGAGGAGGAGAGAGGGAGAGAAGAGAGAAGGAGAGGAGGAGGAGGAGAGAGGGAGTGAGGAGAGAAGGAGAGAAGGAGGCGAGGAGGAGAAGAGAGGGAGAGAGGAGAGGAGGAGAGGAGGAAGAGGAGGAGAGGATGAGAGCTGGAGGTGGCAGGATCCCATGTTGGGCTGACCTCCACTTCACTGTAGGGTCAGTGTCTTCTGATGGAGCATCTCTCTCTCCTTCCCCTTCCACTCTTTGTCCTCCTTACAATACAATGCGGGTTCTCTCTCTAGTACCGCTGCCTCCGCCGCCAAATCGTTTCCACAATTGCTTTCTCGTCTCCCGTCCCGAGGAGCAGTCGACGGGATAGAGATGTTTGTGTTTTCGTGCGAGTATGCTCTCTCGCTCGCTCAATCTGAAAAAGGATGACGCTACGGAAATGGAAACGGCATTACTACCTGATGTGTGAGTGAGGCGCGGGGACACGACCAGCGAGCGTACACCCGGGCCTGAGCATTGTTTGTGTTCGTGTTTGTCTGCGTCCGTACCTCGCTCCTGAGATAACGCTTCGAGGCGTCGGAAGCTAGCTCAATCTCGGACGCCGTTGGGTTTCGGCTCCAACGGCGATTTAGCTCTCTTGACCACGGGTGATGTTTTTGTTGACGGGGGGGCAGGAGAGAATTCCTCGTCTTCGGTGCAGCAGTCGTAGTTTACAGTCTGGTCGGACAATTGGGGCGGTATGGGGCTCAGGAGGTACAGCGGGTTAGCTGGTAACCGGAAGGTTGCTAGTTTGATCCCCGGCTCCTCCTAGCTGAGTGTCGAGGTGTCCCTGAGCGAGACGCCTCAGCCTGACTGCTCCTGTCGAGCTGGCTGTCGCCTTGCATGGTTGAATCCACCGTCGGTTTTTGAATGTGTGCGTGGATGACTCACTTTAAGTACATTTATCATAATAAGAGAAACTATTTATCTCTGTCGGTACGGTAAGGATGTTCATAGAACCAAGTGCCAAGCACTTACAATAGCTAGGTTAACCCATTGCCCGTATAGCTAGGATTAGACGCTACATGATCATAAGTATTATTTACTCTGACCTCAAACAGAAAACCAGAACACTTCCGAAACCAAAGCCACATCCCAA
>NC_136937.1:32810453-32820229 GCF_949987615.1 Pollachius pollachius | reverse complement strand
TCTAACCGTCATGCGTGGGCTTCTTGCAAAACAAACTTGTCGAAGGTCACATCAGAAACGATGCAGAAACAACTTTTCATTTGCCATTCACAGGTTTTTTTTTTCCAGAGTGCCGAGAACTGCATTAACATAATGAGAAAAACCCTCAAATAAAATCCCTGGCCGAAGTCCGCTCGAGCCATCCCATAATAATAAATAAGTAACCGTGACAACCACGGCCAGCGTTTGAGCGATACACTCGGTGGAGCATTTGAGCACAAGGGTTAAAAAAAAAAAGATTAATCAGTGTATAAATAATGACATTGTACTAAACTGTTTCTGGAATGAACTGGACCCACGACGCAAGGACGGCGACAGAAACTGTTGATATCCAAGGCTGGGTGAAGAGAAACATCCCATCAAAACACCAGCGTCTCCACAGGGACATCATAGGCGCGGGCTCATTTGTAACATCTCTCGTGCACGCTCTCTCACACAGGCACTCCCAAGCGCACGCTCTCCCGTGCACGCTGTCACGTGCGCAATCTCTCGTGCCCGCACTCAATTGCTCGCTCCCTCGTGCTCACTACCACGTGCACGCAGCTTTGTGCGCGCGCCCTCACGTGCGCTCCATCGTGCACGCTCTCTCGTGCGCTCCATCGTGCACGCTCTCTCGTGCGAGTTCTCCGATGCACGCTCTAACGTTCACGCTGTCACACGCTCAAGTGCTTGCTCGCAGGTGCACGCGCCGTCATGTGCGCGCTCCCACGTGCACACCCTCACGTGCACACCCTCACGTGCGTGCCCCCGGTTCCCGCTGCCAGGGCCAACCCCAGGAGGCCGGTGTCACTGGAGGAGCCGTAAGGGCCATCGAGGAGATATCGCTCCGAGCAACAGAAGCGGGAAATAAAATGATTAAATTATGAAGACAGAATTCGTTTGCTATGAATTATTCATGTTTAGGTGTGTAGATTCTCCAGGCTGAAAACTGTCCTGGGGAATCTGAAGGTGGATTTAAGACAATGAATCGTTCTATAGTCTTGGGCTTTTTCCTTTCAAAGTGGAAAACTGGGTGTTACCTTGAAAGGGGTGTATTTAAAACTGCATTCAATGCTGTGTTTTGGACTGAGAGTTACCGGGTAATGAGACACGATTACAAAAGCAAAAAAGTACAAAAGCACTGCTATAGCAGTCACCTGGGTTACCAGCAAAGTGAGTGTGTGTGTGTGTGTGTGTGTGTGTGTGTGTGTGTGTGTGTGAGAGAGAGAGAGAGAGAGAGTAAATGAGAGAACAGTTAGTTAGAAGCAAGAGGATGGGAGAGAGGATGACAGACAGACAGGGTTGGCCTGCAGATTGACAGCTCAGAGGTCACGGTCAAACACAAACTAACCTCTCCAAGGTGTGTGTGAATGTGTGAACGAACGCCGACAACAGAAACAATGCAACAGACGAAAACATGCAGATAAGACAGATGAATGAACTGTGGATGCTTAAAAAAGATTGACTTCTGCTATTATCATCTCGAGGTTGTAATTACCACAGTCGAGCTGATAATTGCAATTGTGTCTCGTCACTCGTTCACACCGACACACACACCGACACACACACACACACACACACACACACAAACACACACAGGTCCTTTGCAAGTGCAAATGTAATTGATTCCAGGTTTTGTTTGTTTGTTTATCGCAAGAAAGACGCACAAGAATGATTGCCAGGATATTCTATCAGAGTGTGACCGAAAGTACAAACACATAAATCAGAACGACACCTTGAAAACAGTGTTTCTTTTATTTTCTTCAGAACGTCATTTTTTTTTAAATTTTGTTGAAATATTTTTGATTTTATTCCAAGACCCGTGAATTAACTCACAACATCCAAAGAATCCACTGGACAAGGAAAATACAGAATATTTATGTGAATAATAACCTGTGAAGGAGTTTGACTGCTGAGAGGAGAATGTCTTCCAGCGTGTGATGCAAGTGCACATGCCCTCCTAAGGTGTGTGTGTGTGTGTGCAGGTGTGTGTGTACGCTGTGTGTTTGTCTGTGTGCGCTGTTTGTCTCTGTGTATACTGTGTGTGTGTGTGTGTGTGTGTGTGTGTGTGTGTGTTTGTGTCTGTCCGTCTGTGTCTGTCTGTGTATATGTGTATGTCCGTGTGTATTTGTATGTGTATGTGTACGGTGTGTGTGTGTGTACGTGTTGGCGTGCGTTTCTGTGTGTGTCCTCAGGCCTAGAGGTCTGCTATATTCCCCCCCATACACACACACACACACACACAATAAGTGGAGAATCTCCCAACGGGATCTGTGACAGGTTTTTGCCAAAAACAAAAACATAGCTGCGAGCAGCAAACACCGGTGTCAAGCACGCAGCTGGGCTCGAGTTTGGAAAAATGTGGAAAATGATGGAAACGGGGAATTCAGTGAGACAACAGCCGGAGGCTCACTGGAAGTTATCAAACCGCGGTTGACAAATCAAACCCTTCCGCCAACTTACTCTCAGCGTGAGGATGTGCGGCCCCCCCAGAGCCAAAGCACCCCTACCTCTAGACGTGGACACCCCATGACTTTTCTCTCATGCGATCCCGCAGAGCACACCGCTTGAAATTGCGTCATCGTAGATCAGCCCATGACGGCCAGCAGCCCCAAAGGAACCTCATGCTGCTTAGCTCGGGAGGTCGAGTGTGTTGACTCGTAACTGGAAGTTTGCTAGTTCGATCCTCCTAGCGTCGAGGCGGGCTTGAGCGACACGCATCGCCCTCACTGCTCCTGACGAGCTGGGTGTCGCCTTGGGTGGTCGACCCCGCCGTTGGTGTGTGTATGAACCGTTATCGCTTTGGATAAAAGCTTATGCTAAACGTGTAATATATATTTTAGATACATTGGCTTTTAAGCTGGTGATGGTAGACCATTGCTTAGCAATCGACCACAAACTCAAGGATTATGCCGGAAGTATTAGACCTTTACTCGGTAGTAAACTGATCTACTTTTAAATTATTTGAAATGTTTTTCCTTTTTGCATGTATGTATATAATTAATGGCACCCGTTGCACTCCTGATCATCCCTGGAAGGAGTTATCCCCACTCTGCGATCCTTATCCAGATTTCTTCCTTTCTAAATAAGGGAGTTTTATTTTGACCTCTGGGGGGCTATGGGTCAGGAGGGGGTGTCATAAATGTACGGCCTGTTAAGCCCCTTTAAGACTGTAGCTGTGATTAAGGGCTATATACAAATACAATTTCATTTAATAGTACACCCTAGATAAGCTGTTGCCTCAGCTCATGCTAGGTACCCGGTGGGATCCGACCCATGGACCATCTGTCTGGGAGGGAAGTGCTCTTCGCGCTGAGCTGTTGATGGACATGTACCAAATGTTGGAGATGAAAATATGTTGTAGGCGGAGGCAACATCAAGCCTGGGAGACTTCAACTATCTTTCATGGCAACAGCCACAATCTATGAAAGAAACCGTCTCTATCATAGAATGCAACATCCACGATCTATCGTAGAACACCACATCTACGATCTATCATAGAACACCACATCTATGATCTATCATAGAACACCACATCTATGATCTTTCATAGAATACCACATCCACGATCTATCATAGAACACCACATTCACGATCTATCATAGAACACCACATCCACGATCTATCATAGACCACCACATTTACAATCTATCATAGAATACCAAATCCACGATTTATCATAGAACACCACATCTATGATCTATCATAGAATACCACATCCACGATCTATCATAGAATACCACATCCACGATCTATCATAGAACACCACATCTATGATCTTTCATAGAATACCACATCCACGATCTATCATAGACCACCACATCTAAGATCTATCATAGAATACCACATCAACAATCTATCCTAGTGCATCACATACACTATATATCCAAGATGCAGCAAACCATTTTTCTTGGAATACCAGCAGTAATCGTTTTTTAATACGATCATTCGTTCGGAGTTCATTAACCCACAAAACGTGATGCCGCTCTTTGAGCTACAGAGAGACTTGTTCCAATAGCGGGAGATGGAAATAACTTGTAGAAGTAGGAACTATCTATCATAGACAGAGACAGTACATACAGCATCATCATACCTTAAAAAACAGTGTTTATTTTTAACACATTCTTTAAAAAGTAGGTTCCCGTTGGTAAACTCACCCACGTAAAACCCCAAAATTGTCGCTTACAAAAAGATTACCACTCTACACTTAAAAAGGCATCTCAAAAATTAAAAGAACAACGACCAGACAATGTGTCATGAGAAATGTTTTCCGGATTCCCATTAAATCCCAGTTTCACATCAGCCCATTTTCCTTCCCCTTGCACTAATAAGGGAGTTTACAACATTAAGGGGAAACTCAAAATCGGAAACCTGCCTGCTGTAAATTCTCCATCAAGAGTATGTTTGCAGTTGGGCTTTTGCAGTTGTGTTATGCCGTTTTCGTTTGTGTTGTGGGAGGGTTCCCCCACTCTGCGTTCCTTCTGAGTTGGGGCCTAAGTAGTGGCTGATTATTTTTAAGCAAGTTGTGACAGCGAATATTTCTCCTTAGCCAATCATGACCCGGCCCACAGCATCACCCAGACACCTAGCAATAGATCTGGGCTGCCGGTCTAAGCTTTTCGAAGAAGTCTTGGACTGGAGATGTAAATCGTAAATGGACTGCATTTATACAGCACCTTTCGAACCAGTGGCCACTCAAAGCGCTTTGCAAAACGGCCTAACATTCACCCATTCGTGCACACATTCACACTCCGACGGCGGAGTCAACCACGCAAGGCGACAGAAAGCTCCCGGGGAGCGGTCAGGTTGAGGTGTCTCACTCAGCGACACCTCGACACTCTAGGAGGAGGATCAAACTAGCAACCTTCCGGTTACCAGGCAACCTTCTGAGACTGATTAACTGATTAGCTTCAGCTGTGCAATAAAGGACAGCTGAAGTCCATCCACCTAAGCGTTTGACATTAGCGCGTTATCGGCCTATCCAAGCTCCGGCTAGTGAACAGCTATGCTAGTCAGTGTTCGGAAACACCCCTCAATAGTGACGAAGACCCTGTGAATGCAGTGAAACTGTGTAATGGTTTTGCCATCAATGAAATAAAGTTTAAAACAGAAGAACCTGACAATGGACTGATGAACAAGAAAGACTGACAATGAGGAGAGAGAGCCTGTCGTCCGCGTGAATGATGAATGATCATTTTTAAAGATATTCACACTTACCCGTTGATAAGGGGATGATTATGAATGTGCATTAAAGGGTAATTCCGGTGTAAAATGGATTTGGGAGATGTTTTGTATGATAATGAGTTGAAAGGTAGGTAGATTGACACATCCGTCAGCAACACGCAAGCTCTGTGTTCGCCAATCTACTTATCGAGTCTTAAAAACAAAATGGCGTCGACGGGTGATCTACTGATAGCATTGTGTGTATAAAATGTCATTTTTAATAAACTTCTGTACAATTACAAAGTTCTCAATACCTCGTTTTATATGTCAAGACCCTTATTATACTACCAAAGAAGTGTCGGGCTAGTTTTAGCCTTTTAGGTGGTTTAAAATAGCGATTTAGTTTTTGCCATAACCAGTGCCCCCATCGTTCCAAGTTTATAGCGTTTTGATAGAATCGGCTAAAAACAGCCAACTGAAGAAAGCGTCTATGTGCGGTTTTTGTGCTCCAAAACAAACGTTTCAACTCGTTATCATACAAAACATATCCCAAATCCATTTTACACCGGAATTACCCTTTAATGAGGCAGATTTTCCCATAGCAACAGACTGTTCAGAGAGTGTCTGTCTTAGGGGCGATTTAATGAATGGATGAATGGAGGGATAAGGTCTGTCAGGGTTAAGGGTCACACGCTGAATATAATACAGCCGTAACGAGCTGTGCAACTCTATAGTTTTCTCCAACTTCTTTCTTTACAGAAATCCACCCCCGTCTGTGTGTGTGTGTGTGTGTGTGTGTGTGTCTAGGTGTGTGTGTGTGTGTGTGTTTGTGTGTGTGTGTGTGTGTGTGCGTGCGTGTGTGTGTGTCTAAGTGTGTGTATGTGAGTATGTCTATTGGATTGTGTCTTTGTCCGTTACGTGGTTGTGGGAGTATTTATATTGGATTGTGTGTGTGTGTGTGTGTGTGTGTGTGTGTGTGTGTGTGTGTGTGTGTGTGTGTGTGTGTGTGTGTGAGCGCAACATCTCTTTGGGATGCAATTCTGTGTTGTAGAACCGTAAATCTAGATATTTTTGAAAGATTTTGCATTTATCTTTATTGACAACTCAACCTGAAGTCCCCGGTTCATAAATATATTTATCACTTATATAACCCAGTGCCACCCTAATCTATAAATGATACAGCACCGAAAAATCCAAATCCCATTGTGGATTGAAATGACATTTTGCTGTGATTAAATGAAGAAGGAATCGTACCATAATGACCTGACCTCCAACAAAAGATGTCTAGATTAATCAAACACTAAATAAGTCGCTCTAACTTTAAATGAGTCGCTCGCTTCTAAGTATAACGTAGAGCAACCAAAATTCATGTTTTCTTAATGGGGCTCTGTTATTGTGATTCAAAACCTTTATATTCTCTTTGGACAAGGCTAGCTCCAGCTGAACTTAAAATTCAGTTAATCATTCTATTGTCGTGTACTGCTGTTTTAAAATGTATTCCATTGATGGCCAAACAATTAAACGTTTTAACTGCAATCACACGGTTGTTGTCAGTATTGAGGGGTCTTTCCGAATACAGCCTAGCATAACTTTGTGTGCGTGTGTGTGTGTGTGTGTGTATGTGTGTGTGTGTGTGTGTGTGTGTGTGTGTGTGTGTGTGTGTGTGTGTGTGTTCATTGATGGCCAAACAATTAAACATTTGCACTGCAATCCCAGTGTTGTGGTCAGGATTGCAAAATCCACAACACAAAGGCAAAAGCCACAACACAACTGCAAACACCCCGAATACAAGTCACACCACAAATACAAGTCACAACACAACAGAGCATCAAACGGGGTTGGCAATTAAATGGAGCGACTATTATTGCCTGTTTTATATATACAGTATATAAAAAATCTGAAATCTGAAATCTTTGAAAAGTTACCTTTACTTGATCAAGGCTTGTCGGCACCATATGATCATTTGATACTAAACTCTTAATTCCCATATCCTTAAATCTAACGACACTCTGAATGTTAATAATGTCATCTCAAATTCAGTATACATCTCTCCATATCACCCAGCCCTAATAGATAGATAGCTACCATTGTGGAAAGTACAACACTTACCTTAAAAAATCTGGAAATGTCGTGGAGATTACAGGAGTATATAATCTGCGCAGACATTAAGTCTCTACTCTGAATGCAGAATGAGCAGAATGAGCAATGAACACCATTTTACAGAGTGTGCTATACTATTGAACGCCCAATTGGAGAGCTTCGTTGGAGTAGGAAATGACAAACTAGGAAATTTGTGCACAGATGGGGTTGCAAAAAACTGCAACCGGGTTATAGTAAGGGTGAGTGTGCATCCGACCATCCATCGATCCATACACACACACACACACACACACACACACACACACACACACACACACAAACACACACATTCATATATTGATAAACACCCATTGATGACTGTTTTCTACACTCTTTTTCATTCATGCAACATATAAATAGGACACTGTTCACACTATGTTCATTTATATACTATATAATGTTTAAATTTCCTTCAAATATACAGTACGTTCCCCCCATAATACATACATAGAAACTTTGACAGAGGCCTCGAATAAATTGAGCGAATAAATGCCAATAAATGCAAATATTATCGCAGAGAAGTGACTGGCACGTTAATCCGTTGGACGGTCGCACCAACAGCCATCGTACCTGCGCTATTGTACAGGAGTCCGCCACAGCCGAGACGAACGAGTGGATCTGCGATGGATGCGGAAAACTGTAAAGAACCTCGAACTTACTGCAAGGGAAACGCATTCAGCGAATAAACACGAGAATCGTCGGCGAGACCTTAAATGTGACTTAAACGGATAAATAGATTGAGGTGTAGCAGAGCAAAGCCATTTTGTTTTTCGTTTCGTTTAATCCGTTGGCAGCTGCATCAACAGCCATCATACCGCCGCTATTGTACAGGAATCCACGGCAAGCCCGGCTGAATGGGGGGCTCCCTGGGTGGGGGGATGTCTGAGCCGTGAGTCGGTGGGCAGATGAGGATGGGAACGCACGCGAAGGCCGGGGGAGGGGGCACTAGAGGAGGAGGTTCAGAGAGGGGATTGGAAATTCAATTCACCTGCACAGAGCACACAGACACAAAGAGCGGAGCAGAGAGAATGAGAACGGTCGCTTAGAGAGAGGCCCGCACACAAGGAGACACACACACACACACACAGACACACAGTCACGCATAGACACACACACACATAGACACACACACACACACATAGACACATAGATACACAGTCACATAGACACACACACACACACACAGACACACAGTCAGACATAGACACACACACACACACATAGACACATAGACACACAGTCACGCATAGACACATAGATACACAGTCACATAGACACACACACACACACACACACAGACACACAGTCACACATAGACACACACACATAGACACACACACACACATAGACACACAGTCACGCATAGACACACACACACATAGACACACAGTCACACATAGACACACACACACATAGACACGTAGACACACATACATAGACACACACACACACATAGACACACACACACACAGACACACAGTCACGCATAGACACACACACATAGACACACACACACACACACATAGACACATAGACACACACACACACATAGACACACACACACACAGACACACAGTCACCCATAGACACACACACATAGACACACACACATAGACACACAGTCACATAGACACACACACACATAGACACACACACACATAGACACACAGTCACACATAGACACACACACCCACACACACATAGACACACAGTCACATAGACACACACACGTAGACACACACACGCATAGACACACACACACACATAGACACACACACACATAGACACACAGTCACATAGACACACACACACACATAAACACACAGTCAGATAGACACACACACACACACATAGACACACAGTCACATAGACACATTGACACACACACACACAGACACACAGTCACATAGACACACACACACACACATAGACACACACACACATAGACACACAGTCAAACACAGACGTACAGATAGATAGAATCACACACAAACACAGTCACACAAACCTTGACACACACACACACAGTCACATACAAACACACACACGCATACAATCACATGAATACAGAGGTAGACACAAAAAAAAAATCCTAGTGATACTCAGACAAACAGGCAACGGACAAACACACAATCACAAAGACAGACTCACACAGCTGATATTGGACACACATGCACAAACCCAAAATCAAATAGAAATACCCACACAATCACATCGACACAAACACACACACAGATCAATCATTTCACATTCAGACGTAGACACACACACACAAACACAAAATGGATACACACGCAATAAGAAGATATTCCCACACAATCAAATCAAGAAACACAAACACAGACCAATAATGGACACTGACAGACAAGTCAGACACATACACACACACACACACACACACACACACACACACACACACACACACACACAAACACACCGTACAATGTTAGAGAGGC
>NC_136937.1:32777953-32802953 GCF_949987615.1 Pollachius pollachius | reverse complement strand
GCAGAAATACTGTGATGGTAGATGCTATCTGCCGTTGAGCAGAAGGTGGGTAGGGGTTATTTGCTTAAGGATGTCTACAGGTACACTGCGGACATTGGGGTTCGAAGCTGGAACCTTTAATTTACATTTACATTGAGGGCATCTAGCACAAACTTTTATCAAAAGCGACTTACAATGACTACATTTGTCAGAAGAAAGAGAAACATCAATATGTCGCTGTGGGCACAGTAAGGATATTCATATAAGCAAGTGCCATGCACTAACAATCGCTAGGTTAACCCATTCCCCGAAGACAACAAAGATAGCTAGGATAACATGCTACCCAATGCTAAGTAATTTGTTAAGTGGCAGGACGTACAACATACAATAAGTGCGTACATTAGGGCCAGGACGTACAACATACAATGAGTGTGGAAGAGGGGTGAGGAAGGGTGTGGGGGGAAGCTATGCAGTCCAGGTGAACCCTGAACTAGTGAGTCTTGAGTCTTTGGCTCGGGGCCGTGTAGACAGAAGGCACTAAACACAATCTTCATCAGCGGAGGCTCGATGGGCTTCGTTTGCCACCTTTCCCGCCTTCGTTGTTGCAATATGTTCATGGATTTATGTCAACATGCCACATCGCTGTTTACGTTCCTACATGAGTTCAATAAAGTAAAATACGGGGGGAGGAAGAGGCGCCTGCCATCCTTGTTTGGGTTTGATAACGTAAGCAGGAAACGTTGCGTTGACACTCTCCTCAAAAGTCCTCTGTTTGGTTTCGGCTCCACTATCGAGCTAATGAGGAGCCTTCACCGTCAGCCGTCGGAAACGGTGGAGGAAACAAAACCGACAATAATAAAAATAGCACTCGCTAACTCCTCTCAATCTGCGTAAAGCCCCTGGGTGACGAAAAAGAAAAGGAAAATAAATTCATAGGTCTTTCCGAGACATTCTGAGTGTACGATTTACGCGCATGCAAACGAAGGCGATGTGAAGCGACCTGATTGTGTTTATTTATAGTTATTATCTGATGACGAAGTGACTTCAATCAAAGTCCTCTGTGTGGTGGGTAATATGACCAACAAGGTTATTCTGAGGAAAGACCATTTTAATAAAACTGAGTTATGAGTCATGAAATAGTCATGAGAATTGAGATGTCGTAGGTTATATCTGTTTGACATTTAACTTTTGAAGTATTTTTCTGTTAAAAAATATTTTTAAATATAGTAAATTTTAATTAAAATAAACTTTTTCCTTTAGATGAGGTCAATCATTTATATTATGGATAATATAGAATGTATATGGGCAATAATCTTAATTTTATGCACTTTTATTTTTCTAATTGTAGTTTTGTAATCGATAAAAGACAAATCTCTTGAATATTTAATACAATCATGTACCTCTGTTGTGTGAGAGAGAGAGCAGAGAGAGAGAGAACAGTAGAGAGAGAGAGAGAGAGAGAGAGAAAGAGAGAGAGAGAGAGAGAGAGAGAGAGAGAGAGAGAAAGAGGTAGACAGCGAGAGAGCGAGAGAGAGAGTGAGAGAGAGGGAGAGAGAGAGGTAGAGAGCGAGAGAGTGATTGAACAATAGAGAGAGAGACACAGAGACATAGAGAACGAGAGCAAGAGACAAAGAGAGAGAGAGAGTTCCCCGGGTACTCCGGTGGTGGGGGGCCCCCGGGAGCCTGGTGTGGTAATGGGGCCCTCAGGTTAACGGGCCCCCGCCCCCCGAGAGAAGACACCACTAATGGAGAGAATTAGGCCCAGCACCTCCAGGCCCCTTAGATTAGAGTGAGATGTACACACGCACAAACACACACACGCACACATACACACACATACACACACATACACACACACACACACACACACACACACGCTGAGACAAAGAGTCCACACATACACACACACACACACACACACACACACACACACACACACGCTGAGACAAAGAGTGCACACACACACACACACACATTGAGACAAAGAGAGAAATGCATGTGAACCCACACATGCATATACATACACACACTTGATCACATACGCAATTAAGACACACACGTGCATATGCATGGATATGTACAATCACACACAAACACACACACACGCACACACATTCACACACACTCACAGCTATTCAGTAATTGTAAGGGGGAGGGGTAGGGGGGAAGGCAGGCTAAGTCTGTAATTAACTTTTATGAAATGATTAAGATTATTTTCTGCAGGATCCTTTTGTCGCGACTAATCCACCGTCTGAGGGCGTCCCAGAGAGTCTCGAGGCACTGCAACACATGAGGCATCTGATAAGATGATTTGTAGTCTCGGAAACATGTCAACCCCTGGGTCCCTCATAGCTGCGGGTCATGGAAAAACTACAAATCCCTGCATCCTCAGTGGGTTGCTGAGGAAGACGTCTTGTAGGGATTTGTTCTTCCACTGATGTCTCTCTAGGAGTGGTATCGGAGTCTGTGTGCGTTTGGCAAAGATAAAGTCGTAGCAAAATGCCCAAAACTGTTAGGGAAATTTGTGCAAATAATCAATGATTAATATAATTGTATACAGTGTTGATATTTATACCACAATGTGGAATTATGACATTCCGTACAATATGTCTGTGACACACAAGTTCCAACATTTTTTTGTGAAGTAAAGTCCCTGTGGGTTATTAAACATTTTTAATGCACGTATTAAAACACTAATAATTATAGGGCCACCTATGGTTCATTCTGGCCCGATCTTTGTTTCCCCAACTCATTTTGCGTGTTCTACAAGCCGGCCAACAACTTTTGAGCATATCGTTTCTGAGATAAGTCCAAATTTGTCAGAAAAAATATCTATATTAATTGTAACCAATACAATAGGGGTCCTACAGATTTGAAAGACTGAGAAAAGTGTGGACATTAAGTAAAAAACGCGATTCGCTTTCCTTCATCTCCGCAAAATTCCAATAAAAAATCAGAGTTTAACGGTCCCATGACATGCCGCCATCTGTGAATGTGATTAGCCTTACAAGCCCTGCGTCTTCTGACATCACAAGTGGGCGTGTCCAATTGTGATGTCAACCGTTTCTCATCTAAACGTCACACATCTACCACCACCGCTTAGACAAAACAAGAGTATAGAACTATGTGTGGCCTTTTGTCGCGCTTTGAAGACCAAGGCGTACCATCCTGAACGCAGGGCAGGAGGAGGAGGAGGAGGAGGAGGAGGAGGAGGGGGAGGAGGAGGAGAGAAGGGGGAGGAGGAGGGGGAGGAGGGGGAGAGAAGGGGGAGGAGGGGGAGGGGGAGAGGAGGAGGAGGGGGAGAGAAGGGAGAGGAGGAGAAGGAAGAGGAGGAGGGGGAGAGGAGGAGGAGGGGGAGGGGGAGGAGGGGGAGAGAAGGGGGAGGAGGAGGAGGAGAGGAGAAGGAGGGGGAGAGAAGGGAGAGGAGGAGAAGGAAGAGGAGGAGGGGGAGAGGAGGAGGGGGAGGAGGAGGAGGAGGAGGAGGAGGGGGAGGAGGGGGAGAGGAGGAGGAGAAGGAGGGGGAGAGAAGGGGGAGGAGGAGGGGGAGGAGGAGAAGGAGGGGGAGAGAAGGGGGAGGAGGAGGAGGAGGAGGAGAGGAGGAGGGGGAGGAGGAGAAGGAGGAGGAGGGGGAAGAGGAGAGGAGGAGGGGGAGGAGGAGGAGGAGGAGGAGGAGGGGGAGAGAAGGGAGAGGAGGAGGAGGAGGAGGAGGAGGAGGAGGAGGAGAGAAGGGGGAGGAGGAGAGGAGGAGGGGGAGGAGGAGGAGGAGGAGGAGATGAGGAGGGGGAGGAGGAGAAGGAGGAGGAGGAGGAGAGGAGGAGGGGGAGGAGGAGAGGAGGAGGAGAAGGAGGGGGAGAGAAGGGGGAGGAGGAGGAGGAGGAGAGAAGGGGGAGGAGGAGAGGAGGAGGAGGAGGAGGAGGAGGAGGAGGAGGAGAAGGAGGGGGAGACAAGGGGGAGGAGGAGGAAGTGGAGGAACAAAGTTGCTCGAAACTCTGGAGAGAACCGAGAGAGATGGGACTGGAGAGAGACACAAGCACATAAACACACACACAATGACACACAGAATCACACACAGACACACAGGTAGGCACACACAAACACAGAGGCACACACACACACACACACACAAACACACACACACAGGCATAGGCATACAAACACAGAAACAGACACACACACAGAAACAGACACAGAGGCACATACACAAACACACACACACACACACACACACACACACACACACACACACACACACAAGAATGAGACATGGAACTAGAGAGGCACACACACACACAGGGACGTACATACACACACAGAAACAGACATATAGGCACACACATGCAGACACACACAGGTAGGCACACACACACACCCAAAGAGGCACGCACAAACACACACACAGACACACATAGGCACAAGGATGAGACATGGGACTGGAGAGGCAGACACACACACACACAGACACGCGCGCTCAAAAACACACACGCAAAGACACACACCCACACACACAGGCACACACATAGGCACACACACACACAAACACACACACAATAATGAGACATGAAAATGGAAAATGGATATAACACACCCATATGTTAAAACACACGCACACACGCACACTTGGGAGTGGGAAAGGAAACACACACACCCACACACACTCACACATGCAGACAAAGAGACCCACATATGCAGTTAACAAACCACACAAATGAACAAGGCGCAATGTTGCCTCTCATCCCTGCCCACGCCCAGAAAAACACGAGCGCACATCTAAAGTCACTGCGCACACTCTCAGACACGCACACACACACACGCACGCACACGGGCAAACAGGCGGTTGTGGTTATGCATTCATTTTTTAACGCACAATCTGTCGAGTTATGTCTTCTGGGTCCCGTCTCTGAATAATAGATGCATTAGAAAATGGAGCATTTCCACCACTGTAAAAACTCATGAATAAATCATAATTATGAATGTACACCGCTATGTTTTGAGTGTGCGGACGTGTGTCCCGCTGCACAAAGACACACACCCTGCCACCCACACGTGTGTGTGTGTGTGTGTGTGTGTGTGTGTGTGTGTGTGTGAGTGTTCATGTCAGCGCTGTGATCCCACGGTGCCTGAAGCGGCTACTGGTATTTTCCCAATAAAGCTCCGCGCGCCGATGGGTTCTGACGATGTCAGCGTTGGACACGCCCCCCCCCCTGACTCGCCATCAATCCTCCTCATCGTTTTCCTTCCATGTTTATGTGTGTTTTTATGTGTTGGCGTGTGTGTTTGTTTGTGTGTATGATTGTGTGTGTGGGGGCGTTTTATGTGGGTCTCTTGCGTGTGTGTGGTGTGTTTGTGTCTGTGTGTGTTTAAGTGTGTTTTAGTGTGTGTGTGTGTGTGTTTGTGTGTTTAAGCGTGTGTGTGTGTGTGTGTTTTAGCGTGTGTGTGTGTTTACGTGTGCGTGTCCATTACCCATAATGCTTCTAATCAGGAACAGTCATTTTCCCCCCTATATTTGAGAAGTGACGGATTGCGTGGTCGTTATCCCAAAGTTTTCTCTAGATTGGAATTGTTGAGGTTGGTCTCGCTGCAAGTTTCCCCAACAGTCCTGACCCCCTCTGGAATACATCACCGGAGGGTCTGACGTGTGCGTCTGTGTTTTTCAGAATTCCCATCCTACGATGTGTCTTCAGGGGAGATCCGATCGCACCGGAGTTTGGGATTCATCGAAAGTACTCAAGTGCACTTCCTGGGAATCGTTCGCAGAACCGATCTCGGAGACCACGTTTTGTTACCTATCTGCACACACACCACATGAAAACAGGCACATGTGTGAACACACACACACACACACACACACACACACACACACACACGAACACACAAACAGTGAAATTATGACATTACACAGACACTGATGATCCCGATTGAACAACCAAATTTTGTGATCCCACATGAAAACAGGCACACATGTGAACACACACACACATACACACACACACACAAACACACACACTTTACAGCTTGTTCAGCGGGGACCATCCATCATCATTTCCCCGCTGTGCATCTCAGCGTCTCGTCGTGCTCCCAGACCAGAAGACCAAAGGTTATGATGTCATCGGGGCTGACATTCAACCCGCGGCCGAGATGATTAATCACCGGCCCCTGTCTGATTGGGCGTCCCTCGCACGAGAGTGCACGAAGAAGAAGCGTGAGGCCAGAGCGAGGGCCGTCAGTCGATTTAATGAGGTCCTCATTCACACACACACACACACACACACTTTGTTTTCATGTCATTGTGAGGACGCGTAGTGTCACGCACAAACGTACACACAAGTGTGTCTTTGTATCCCCATCCACTCCTGTGATTCTGTGTGTGTGTGTGTCCCTTTCCATTCCTGTGTGTGTGTGTGTGTGTGTGTTTATGTGTGTGTGTGTGTGTGTGTGTGTGTGCGTGCGTGTGTGTGTGTGTGTGATGGTTTGTCCCTTTCAAATTCCTGTGTGTGTCTGGGTCTGTGTATCCCTTTCCACTCCTTTGTGTGTGTGTGTGTGTGTGTGTGTGTGTGTGTGTCTGTGTGTGTGTGTGTGTGACTGCCAATTTAAAACCACACAATTAACACTACATGAGTACAAAATGTCAACGAGGTCTGGCCCGCGCAAGCATTCCAAAGACAGCTAGCACTCAAAGAGATCAGAGCTTGAGTATCGGGGCTAGCAAAACATATAACAGGTTATACCCAGGATCAAAGACGCACGTTCACGTACACATACAAACAAGACAGACTTATTTAAAAAAGACGTTGATTCAAAGTCCTACATATAGACACAAAGAAACTAACAGGAGGCCATGATCAAACATCTACCCAATGACTCACAGCAACACACACACACACACACACACACACACACACACACACACACACACACACACACACACACACATGCACGTATACAAACATACACATGCACACACACACACATCCGTACCGACACACACATTTTTATTCACTCATCCACACACATACATAGACAGACCCACACAAACACACACCCACAGGCTCACACAGTCAAACCTCCGATGTAACGGACAGGTGTCAGCGAGGCGGCTCTAACTCTTCCTCGGCTCTTCCTCTCCGCCGCCCTCCCCCCCGGCTGCCTGCGCCCACGGCCCTGAGCATTAATCATGGGAATCGCCCCCGCTCTGAGAGAGAGAGAGAGAGAGAGAGAGAGAGAGAGAGAGAGAGAGAGAAAGAGAGAGATAGAGAGAGAGAGAGAGAGAGAGAGAGAGAGACAGAGAGAGAGACAGAGACAGAGGGAGACAGAGAGAGAGACAGAGACAGAGGGAGACAGAGCGACGGAAAGAGAGCGAGACAGGGAGAAGAGAGAGAGACAGGCACACAGAGAGACAGACAGACAGAAAGAGACAGACAGACAGAGAAAGACAGCGAGAGAGAGAGACGGACAGCAGACAGGGTAAGATATTAAGACAGACAGAAGAGAGAGGAGGGGGGATGAGGACGGAGAGAGAGCGAGCCAGGGGCAGGAAGAAAGGAGGCGAGAGAAACGAGGGAGATGAGAGGAAACGGAAGAGAGGGAGGGAGGGAGAGACAGAGAGAGAGGGAGGCCGCATTCTGTTTGCTGGGTTTTAATGGTCAGACTTGAAAGACCTTCAGACAAAGTGAGAAACATAAAGACTGTTGTTCCTCAGCCCGCTTGTATCGCCTAAAACCCTTCCTCTGAGTTTGTTCCTTTTAACTTTATTATTCTTTTGTTATTATTATTTTGTCCCCTCATCGTGAACTTTTTCTGGGATTTTTTCGTATTTGGGGTTTAGGACTTAGCGGCAGTAGCTCATGAGGTAGAGCGGGGTGGCTGGTAACCTGAAAGTTGCCGGTTCGACCCCCGCCTCCTTTAAGCTCACTGTCGAGGTGTCCCTGAGTGAGACGCCTCAACCTGAGCTGACTGTCGCCTTGAGTGGTTGGCCCCGCCTCGAATATGTGCTTGAATGCGTGAATGTTGGGCAAAATTTTAAAGCGCTTTGAGTAGCCGCTGGTTAAAAAAGCGCGATATATAAATACATTCCATTTATCAATTACCTTAAATGGAGATACATTGAACCGAACACCTTGCAACTGGGGCTCTAACACGCCTCTTCGATCTTTACACATCCGACCGAACCAAAGGTGGTTCTGAAAGGCGAGGTGTGTGTGTTTGCATGTGTGTCGAACACACATTATTGATAGTACGTGTCAGTGTGTAAATAGTCGGACACACATCTAATCTGCCCGGATTATCTCGTATTTGGGTTTTTTGTCTCAAAGATCCACAGATTAACTCCCTGTTATTCAGATGAGCTCAGGGGCACATTAATAAGTTAGGAATAGGAGAGATAGGATAAATTAATAACTTATTTATGGGCTGTTCCTAAGCTCCTGAGCTCAACTGAATAACAGGTTTGTTTCCATGGTGAAAAGAACGATAACTCAATCGATGGCAGTTTGTGGGTGTAAAGTAGATTACAGCGGCCTGACCTGCTGTACACCCGGGTACACACTGGCCGATAACACACTGCACAAGAACACACGCACGTCACAAGACCGGGATTTAAATTAAACCCCATTACCGTCAGCCTATCGCCGAGGTCAGGGGGAAGGTCAGATTTGGTTCCGTTCTTTGGTTCAGCTCGCCGGCGAAACAACGTGGAGGTCGGCCATTTGAAGGTGAAAAATAGCAAGGGGGAGTTTGGGAGAGGAAGGAGGTCTTGCTGTGATATATCGGCTGTAATTTAACCGTCCCTGTCAAGTGATTATCCATTCCAATTTCAGAAGTCGGTGAGTCCAGAGTCTCGAGAGAGCGATAAAGAGCGAGAGAGTGGGGGAGTGAGGGAGATTTAATCTGGATTACTTTGTCATTAGAAGTTATCGGCAGCGAGACGCCCGATGTTTCGTCCGTCACTTAACTTTTCCATTTGGGTGAGGAAAAGGCGAAAGGAGACCGAAGAAATGATGCAGGATTCACCAAGCAACAGATTATTTTGATTTCCTCCGCTGTGATTGTACATGACATTTGATCAAATTAATTGAACAAGCAAATGGTAAATAAGCTTTGTGGGAATCTTTTACAGTTCATTAACTTTTAAAAGATCTTCATTTGTCAAGTTTTTTAGAGAAGGGTGAGTGGAGTTGATTAAAATTAAGTCATGGCAACAGGGAATCAAAACGTCCTGAATGACATTACATTTTACTTTGATTAGTATTTCAAATGTTTCCATTTTGTATTCACTTGGTATTTTCTTATGGAAGCCATCACAAGTGTACAAGGTTAAAAGGATGACCTTTTATTTTGAAACCAGTGTCACCTCAAGACCCCCTGTTTAAGGTAGATTACATTTCCTGACCTGCCGTACGTCCCGTACAAACCGCTCTTATCGTCCGTTAACACCAGAATGCATAAACGTCCAGATCAGACACGTAGCAGCATAAATCTGCTATCGAGATGTGTGAATCTTCTTTGTTAACGCACCACCAAGGCAGCTGCTGTACGTTTCACAGAAAAAATGTTACGATCCTAGCAGACCGGTCATTATTGTAAAATCTGTCAAACGCGTGAGAAACTTCCTGGCCAATGAACCTATTTTGGGCTAAACAGCGATGCACGATTGCACAGCGGCGAAGCATCTGAATATTCAATACCGTTTCAATCAGCAGAACAACACAAGGGGCTTCTCTTCCACCCTGCGCCGTTTCAGCTGTTTCATTTACTTGCTCGAAGTGTTTTCAGCGGGAAAGTGAGAATCCAATTGTTTGCATTCAAATGTCGAGTGTCGTAAAAAGTCGGTATCAAAAGTCGGATTAAGAACGTCAAGTGTAACAAGGTTTAGGATGTAAGGCTATGGAGCAGCATCCTATTATAGTAAGGAGCATATAGGAAACATCATGGCTAGGTACCATCATTGGTTAACTTTTGATTAAATGGAGAAGTTAATGTGATGTAAGAAAAATGTACACATTTATTTAAACAATTATTCAACATCCTCTTTTTCATTAGTCGCAATCAGTGATTTTAAAATTAGTTATAATTTAATTTGATGAACGCGCAGCGAGCCTTGCTAGCTAAGCATTCTCTCGTTCACTGTTACCATGACAACCCAAAGTGACAGCAGCCAGCTGCGCTTTACCGCTCTTTTCTAAACGGATCCCGGGGGCCTCGTCTATAGACGTAGCTGTCCCTCAATCCGTGAACCCCTCCTCCAAAAACAGGTTCCCTGGAAGGCTTCCAGGAGAGGTGTCAAGGTTACAGGAAGTCTCCCAGGATATCCGCCCTCCCCTTCTCCTCCATCCTCCCCTCCCGGCAGGTGGGGGGGAAGAGTGTCTGGCGTGCTACAACCTAGCCTAGCCTAGCTTAGCCGAGCTCCCGGAGGACTGTGTATCACAGCGTTTGAAACATCACCTCAATTACGCCGCAAGGTCAGTGTTGTGGAGGCAATAAGAGATTCCAGCGGGGATTATGCTATGGCTATTAGCCAAACCGCGACAGCAGCAGCAGCAGCGATTTGGCCCTGACTGCTAGCGCTAGCCGCTAGTTTCTCTTTCAACCTTGGTGGTTTGGCGCTCTCAATTAAGCTGCACCGAGGCAGATTCAGAGACCTCCAACAACCCCGAGGGGCGACTGTGGTCAACGGGGTGGGGGTAGGGAGGGGCATACGATGTATTTGAGACTCAGCAGCTGGAAGGTTTCAGTAACTTGGATTTGTGTCTAGCGTAAAGAGTGTGTGTGTAGCGTAAAGTGTGTGTGTGTGTGTGTGTGTATGTGTATCTGTTTGTACGAGTGTGTGAGTGTGTGTGTGTATGTGAATGTGTGTGTATGTGCATGCATGTTTGTGTGTGCGTGCCTGTGTATCTCTGTGCTTGGGTATGTATGTGTATGTATGTGCGTGCGCGTGTGTGTATGTGAATGTGAGTGAGCGGTGTGTGCGTGCATGTTTATGTGTGCCTGTGTGTGTGTGTCTGTGTTTGGGTCCGAGGGCCTTTGAGGGCAGACAAATGCGTGCCACCGTTAATTTCAACCTTTGCTCTGCATAATTTAAATCCTAATGACTTAAGTAATATAATGCTATTAGTTATTCTAAGTTATTCTATCAGAAGGGTTGTAAGGTCCTAACAACACAGACACACAGACACACAGACACACAGCCACACAGCCAGACAGACGTTACCAAACTGGATGCAGACATTCTCGCTGCAATAGTTCACAAAATTCAAAAATATGATTAAATGCAAACCTAGACACGGAAAAAAACGTGTACACACTAGATGTGTACACAGTACATGCACACATACATACATCTCGCATTCCATTGCCAGGCACATGAGCCCAGCTCTCGGCCCGGGCTCCACATCAGTATACATTATTGAAGTGCTGATTCCGCGCCGAGGTCGAACATTGGTGTGAGGAGTTTGTTTTGGCCAGATTGGAGCGAGACGGGGGCTTATCTCTGCCCTCTGGCAGAACTCAATTAGTGCTGCTCTCAGGGCACAGCTGCTATTCCTCGACGGACCCCTTAATAAATACATCCACCTGCACCTGCCCTCATCCCTGTTCTGAACCACCAGCCCATTTTGGGGGGCTGTCTTGCTTCGGGCTGCAGGTCTCTGCTTAGCAACACTAATCTCAGATAGGGTTGAAGCTTGAGGGCTTGTGTCTCCCAGCCAATCAGAAACAAACTATCAGGAGTTCTGTGGAACGTTGAACCGATAGCCTCACTGAGTATGTTCCCAGAGTAGATGATAGGGTAAACAAGCAGGGACAGACTGGGACAGACTGGGACATCCCCTCTATGTGTTTAATTAACTCATTTGATTAAATTGTATGTACATAGCCCTTAATCACAATCTCAAAGGGCCTAACAGGGCATATATTTATGACATTGAGGTCTCTCTGCAAACCGCAGATCAGAGAAGTATTTGGGGGTGGGGGGCAGCAGGCCAGCTACCGCGGCTAGCATACATAACATATCGTATTAGTTAGCCATTGAAGTGTACTTTCACGCAGCATCAAACGAGGAAAGCATTCATCACAACTTTGTCACCTTTGTCTCTTTAAACTTTTTTCTTTTTATTGCTGGTGGCAGCGCACCAACTACAAAAAACAAACTTCACTCGCTGTGTGGAGCCTGCTGATGGACCTTTATCAATTAACCTCTTAATTACTACATGACAACTCAAAAAATACATCAGTCATGTCATGTGACATGCGTGTGACGTTTGTTAAGAAAAAGCCGGTATGTGTGTAGCATGCATCCCAGAATGCCGGGCATATATCTCAGAAGGCCACATGCCACTTGACCTAAACGAAATGTGTTTTAAAAAATGTCTGGTTTGGTACAATTTTCGTGAATGTTATTAAATGTTCTGGTGTGTATAAAACCGTTGACTCATGTCAGATCACAGCAGTTGAGTCAAACAAGTTTAAAAATCAAGGTTGGTGATATAAATAATTAAAATATATATAGATAAAAAAACTTTTGAAGCCCACATTTGAAACACTAAAAGATTCATATCAGTTCTATTTTTATTTCGGGCGTACGTTTGAAGTGTTAGTCTTTGTTGTGTCTTAATCAAGCAAAGGTCAGTCACACAGTCTCTTGGATTCAGTTTTCGGTTGTTGTTGTATGCATTGCGGAAAAAAATTTGCGGATCAATATATATTTTATATTTTATACGTTTGCGTGTGTGTGTGTGTGTGTGTGTGTGTGTGTGTAATCCACTGTTCGCTTGCGGGGAATCAAAATCGAAAATTCAGACAGTGGGGTGGACATAATCGCTGGTGGCGGCTGCATGCTAATCAAGTACTTTGTTTTTCAAATATTTGTGCTGCTCGGCAAGATTTGATTTCAGGCATGACCTTCCCCACCCCGATTATTCCGGATTATAATTCATGCCGTCAATTATGATGACACCGCCATGGGCGTGTCTGATGACTTCTTCCTTTAAAAGCAGTTTCCATCTCGAGACTGAATACTGAAGACTGGAGTTTAAAGCGCAAATTTATGTTTTTGTTGAAAATTGTTCGGAAAAATGGAAAACGTATGGAAGCCCATTCCTGCCAGTAAAAAAAAACGACGCAAAAAGTCTTGATGATTAAAATATCCCCATTGTGTGTCGTTATTATGAATAAAAAATATCAAAATTATGCGATAAAAACTCAAAATTAAGTCATATTGTTATAATTAAAAGTTTTCATGGTTCTGTTTCCAGAGGTCTCTTCATCACCTCGCTGATTAAAATATCAACATTGTGTGTCGTTACTATGAGATAAAAAAAAAACACAATTATGAGATAAACCTCAAAATGAAGTCATGTTGCTGTTATTAAAAGTGTGCATGGTACTGTTTTCAAAGGTCTCTTCATCACCTCGCTGGTTGGCCTCACCGTGCAAACAATATACCTTCTTGAATGATCAAACTATTCTGATTGACTTCTGTAAATAGCTGTAAGAAGAGTCATCAGCCCTGGTACATGAAAGTATCAGAACCATAGTTGGTGTTATGAATGACACCAGTATTTGTCCTTGATGAAGCCTCTGTGAAAAGGGGCTTGTCATATTGCTATGCCTAAGCTAGCTATTTTGCTACAATTAAGCTCGTCACATCACTACCCCAATTTTTGTTTTCCGTTTCCTAGCATGATCTTAAAGTTTTTTAGAAACTTTATTGTGTGCTTAATCACATACAAACAGACAGCAAGGGGATACAAAAGAATACTTTTAGTATCTTTTTCTTCCATCTCTTTGAGTGTAGAAGTATATACCGACTATAGGAAGGCTCTTCCTACAAACATATTGTATCTGTTTTAATCCATTGTTTCCACTTGGGAGCAAATTTCCACATAAATGCTGCACCCCCCCACACACACACAGACACACACACATACATACATAGGGTCTAGCAAGAAAAATATCAAAGCTTTCTTTCTTTCATTTTCGTTTCTTCTCAGAAATTATTTGATCGATTCAAAATATTCAGTGTCACAAAACAGTTCGAAGACATTGTTGAATGTATGGATTAGACTGACAGGGCTTATCTTGGTAAACTCCTAATCATCAAATCAAACATAAAGCAATAACTCCTGCATTCACCAAGATTGTGTGTACGTGTGATACCATATATATATATATATATATATATATCAAGATATACACACTTATATTCAGTAGATAGCCCTTCAATAACTCCTTCTATAAATGCACACACACACACACACACACTTACACACACACACACACACACACACACACACACACACAGCACCGTGCAGAAGTGATTGCATCAGTCGGAGGCAAATTGAATGGCTGTGAAGGTCTTGCTGTGAACAATGCTTCCCCCCTGAACTCCCCCACCCTCCCCCGTTTCATCTGTCAGCGCCAAGGCTCTCACACTCCTCCACCCGGCCGTCCTCATCAGCCTGGGCCTCGCCACAACAGAAGGGTGTGTTCGGGGAAGAGAGGGGCAGGGGAGGGGGAAGTGTTGGCTCCATCTCTCTGCTCCTCATCGCGTCAAACCTCGACGTGTGAGCCCCCCCAGAAGCCGATAAGTCGGGGTACGGGGGGCGAGTGGGGTTGGGACGGCGATTGCAGGAGTGTAGTATAGTGTAGTGGCTGCAAGGTTGATTGAGTCCATGGTGAAACGCCCCCCCCCCCCGAGCCTCCCAGCGTCCAGGAGTCCTTGAGCAGGTGCAGGTGGGACTGGGACCCCCCCCACCCTCCAGCTCCACAGTGACATGTGTCTGGCTCCACTGTAAGCCTCTCTGGATGAAGTGGCCTTCAAACGGCGTCAGACTTGTCCTTTCCCAGCCACCATTGTTTGTCGCGTCGGAGATGAGGCGCCTTTCTTCTGTCGTCGGCTCGTTTGTTTGCTTGCCTTCCCGCCCGTCGGTGCCAGGCTGGGATTCTTGCCGGGGGTTGATGGATCACTGGTGGTGGTTCATGGGGTGGTTTTCTGTTCTTTCCTTAAGGCAGCTTTGCGCGGACGTGTGTCCCGAGATCCTCCACGCGACCGACGCCAGCCTCTACCCCGCCAACACGGCCCCGCTGCTACTAACTGCTTCGCTTTTCAGTCCTTTAGCAGATCCACAAGCCGCAAAAGACTCAAGACTCACTTCAGACTCTGGATTGTCTCCCCCTTTATGCCCCCACATCCTTCTTTCACACTTATTGTATGTTTGTAAGACCTGGCACGTAATGTAGGTACATATTATATGTTGTACGACCTGGCACTTACTCAAAAACTACTTAGCATCGTGTAGCGTCTTATCCTAGCTATCTTTGTTGGATACGGGGAATGGGTAAACCTAGAGATTGTTAGTGCTTGGCACTTTTTTCTATGAACATCCTTACTGTACCGACAGATGTATTTTTTTTTCTTTATCTTCTGACAAATACTACAAGTACTTATTGTAAGTCGCTGTGGATAAAAGCGTCTGCTAAATGCCCTCAATATAGATGCAAATGCTTATATCCAAAGCGACAAGCAGTGGATTCAGACACAGATCTGGACGGGGATGAGGGCCATCTTGCTCAATGATGCCTACAGGTTTGCCTACGGGGCAATGAGGTATCAAACCCAAGGCCTTGTGTCATCCTAATCACTATCTTAACCTGCCCCCATTGAAGTGCCATTATCCCCTCTTCCCTCTCTTTCCTACTCTTGGCTTACTGTCTTTAGAAATGTCCGTTTGCAGTGTGAATATCGTAACCCACTGGGTGTATTTCTTATGCATTGGAATGCAACATCTTTTTAATATAAAATCTCTCTCTCTCTCCTCTCTCTCTCTCTCTCTCCCTCTGACTCTGTCTCTCTCTCACTCCTCTCTCTGTCTCTCTCTCTCTCTCCTCTCTCTCTCTCTCTCTCTCTCTCTCTCTCTCTCTTCTCTCTCTCCTCTCTCTCTCTCTCTCTCTCCTCTCTCTCTTCTCTCTCTCTCTCTCTCTCTCCCTCTCTCTCCCTCTGACTCTGTCTCTCTCTCTCTCCTCTCTCTGTCTCTCTCTCTCCTCTCTCTCTCCTCTCTCTCTCTCCTCTCTCTCTCTCTCTCTCCCTCTCTATAGAAATGTCAGTTTCCTGTGTGAATATCATAACCTACTGACAGTATTTTTGATGCATTGGAATCTAACATCCTCTTGATATAAAGGATTCCTCTCTCTTACTATCCCCCTCTCTCTCTCCCCCTCCCCCCTCCCTCCCTCCCCCGTCTCCCTCCCAATGTATGGAATCCGAGAGACCGTGTGTCTGTGCCTCAGCATCTCTCTCCCTCTCTCAACCCCCCCCTCCCCCCATCCCTCCCTCCCCCTATCCCTCCCTTCCCCATGAGTGGAATCCTAGAGACTATGTGTGCCCCAGCGTGCCGGCATTAGCTCTGGTGGACTGACTGCACAATGAAATGAGGATTAAAAACCCCGGGTTGGATAGCGTCCCAGAACCCGTTGGATCGCGGCGAGAGAAAGCCTGTGTCGGCTCCGTCGTCCACACACACTGACTCTTCTTCTGTTTTTTTTCGGAATCCGAGGGCCCGAAACAGAACGGAACTCCCCAGTCGCACCAGCGGAGAGCGACACTCCATGAGAAAATGAGTGTGAAAGAGACGGCTCGTCAGAGTGGCGGAGAGGATTGTGTGGGACTCTGATGGCCGGTGATTAAGCCCTGTGATCATCGCTGGTCCTTGGGTGGATGGTGCCGCTGCCGCATGCGTCGTTGCTGAAACGACCGCGGCCGAGGCATGTAAATTGACCCTGAGCACTCGGAAAGAAGTGGCTCGAGACGCGATGTGGTTCTCGCAGGGCGAGAGTGTTCCCGATGCATCGCTGATGGTGGTGATGCCTACGTTATAGTGAATTTGTCGTCGTTACGCCGACGCCAGGGCGGTCGCAATCACAGAGACACGGCGATCGCACACCGGAGCAGAGTCTTTATTTCTGCAGAATGGATAGGGGATACAAGGGCCGGTCGAGGAGAGGGAAGGGGAGGACGATTTGGTCGCGTTTGAACCGCAGAGTGCGGAAAGAGGGCCTTGTAGCAGCAAGATTGCACCGCGCACGTGCACTGCATCTCTGAACGCCGGCAGAGTGTTATTTTACATGTTATCTATCTTCTTTCCTCTCCTCTGCCTTTCTGAACGCCGGCAGAGGAGAGGGAAGAAGATAAATAACACGTAGAACTGAATATCTTAGTCGTTTGAGCCACAAACGTCCGCCAACGGAGGATTCCTCTTTAGGGATGTCTGCTGAGGAGATAATCCAGGCAGATTGGATCGTGTCCGACTGTTTACACGCCGACACTCACTATCAATAATACGTGTTCGACACACATGCAAACACAAACCGCTCGCCTTTCAGGACAACCTCTACTGCGGTCGGGTGTGTAACGATCGACGAGGCGTGTTACAACCCCAGTGGCAAGGTGCTTGGTTCGATTCCCACGTGCCTGACCCCCTCCCCCCCATCCGATTATTAATGACTCAATTACAACAGCGCTCTTCTAACCAGCGACCACTCAAAGTGTTTTACAATATTGCCTCAGATTCATCCATTCATACACACATTCATACACCACCGGCGGTGTCAACCATGCAAGGCGATAGCCAGCTCGTCGTACTTAGGGTGAGGAGTCTCGCTCAGCGACACCTCGACACTCAGCTAGGAGGAGCCGGGGATCGAACTAGCAACCTTCAGGTTACCAGCCAACCCGCTCATCCTCCTGAGCCACATGCAGGTCATTGTGTTTACAAGCATCTTCTGACTGAGCCGAATCTACTAGATGCTGGTAGCCTTATACTTACAACGCTGGATTTGACTCTGTGAACAATTTATGGTGAGGTGGGGCGTGAGCTGTCGATCACAAAGTGAATACTGCCGTCATGTTATGAAAGACATCGACTACGGACTTCGTTGAGGGTTGAATCCACTAGCTGATGACCGTCAGTGTAGCACGTAGTAGCTGATTAGCTAGTTCCTTTTTAAAACAGGTGGGCAGCACGTGTCTCAGGAGATAGAGCAGGTTGACTGGTAACCAGAAGGTTGCTAGTTCGATCCCCGGCTCCTCCTAGCTAGAGTGTCGAGGTGTCCCTGAGCGAGACGCCTCACCCTGACTGCTCCTGACGAGCTGGCTGTTGCCTTGTGTGGTTGACAACGCTGTCGTTGTGTGAAAGTGTGAATGAAGGGGTGAATGTTGGGCAATATTGTAAAGCGCTTTGAGTGGCCACTGGTTAGAGCAGCGCGGTATGAATGCAGTTCATTCCATCATAATACTGCCATTAAGTCTCTTATTTCAATAGTGCAGCAATACGATTAGAAACTGTTCCTTAGTACATTCATTTCCTAGGAGTGAAAGAAAAATAGAAAAAAGAAATGGTACACTTAAGAAAAATGGTACATTGATTAATTATTCATTAGCTTTGGCTATTGCAGTAATAAGAATAAAGTAACAATTAACTAACTAGTTAGTTATTAGTTAACTCTGGCCTAGATATCATTTATTAATGGTGTTTCCTTATGGTGTTCATGATTACTAAAGTATTTTATTTAAAAGAAATACCCTAATCCTATCAAATGGATCAGTTACCAGCGTTACCATGACACTAAGTGAACCTACTCATATGCCGTAATTAACTCATTGAATTGGCTAACGAATAAAAACAAACCAATAGTTTGGGGGCAAGGGGAGAGATGTCGACTACAATGTTAACTTGTAATTTCCCCTGATGAATAATTTCCTGAATTCTTTGCTCAATTCTTGCCAAACGGCTCCCTAAGTGTGTGTGTGTGTGTGTGTGTGTGTGTGTGTGTGTGTTGTCTGTGTGTGTGTGTGTGTGTGTGTGTGTGTACATGTTTGCTTGCGTGTGTGTCATCTGTGTTGAGTGTGTCTGTGTGAGTTTGTTCTGTGTGTGAGGGTGGGTGTGTGTGTGAGTTGGTGCGTCTGCATGTGTGTGTGTGTCTGTGTGTATTCGTGTGTGCGTCTGTGTGTGTGTGTGCGTGCACATTGTTACGGAGAAACCCTCAGAGTATGCAAGAGTTGCACAATGGCTTCATGTTCATTGTGCATGCCCATGCTAAATCATTATCAATTTAGCCTGGCACAGAGGGAAAGAAAAGGCCTGTACAAACAGCATGCTAATGCTGTTTGTACATAATATTCATACATTAACACACATGAATATTAATGCTGTACCTATAGACATGTTAACAGCGTTTACAATTACGGAAACGACCGTCCACTGTGGAAATATATAAATACATACGCAGCTCGATTTCCTTTCTACAATGTCACAGCAGGATAAGTGATGTACTTGTGCTACTATTTGCGTTTCGCCGGTGTGTGTGTCATGCTGAGTTATTAGCCATGTGCGTTAGAAAATAGTACCCTGCTGTGCTCAATGATATTTGAGCTGTGAAACTTTGTGAAGCTCAGCTGACATCTAACTCGGAAATGTATGCAGAATTGTTCATACTTTTTGTTTTGTGATTCTTGTTGTTTGGATTCGTTCATTGAATGGTTCATTTGTTCCTTTCTTTATCGGTTCATACTGCATTGATTGCAAAACCTAAATCGGATGGTTGGCCATCACGAAAGCCGTTACCGCTCTCGAAAATATGAGCATCAGTGACATTTCTGCAACCTCACACGCTTCACAGAAACCTCTGACCCAGAGGAACATCCCAACACGCCTTAGACCAAATCATGCGGAGTGCACATTCCCGCTTATTTCTGTAGTGCAGCAAAAACTAGAATCTGTAGCGTGACCGGAACTAAAGTGTTCTTCTGCTAATGGAGACCAGCACACCGAGTGCGGATGTAGGGCTGAACCGGCCCCACTTTAAATAGGGCGGAGGCAGTGCGAGGCCTGCGATCAAAGGGAGAAGAGAGGAGGGGAGGTGGACCGCCATGTCGCCGGACGCCCCGAGAAGAGAGAGGGGCGAATGGAGAGAAGGAGATGAAATGACGCCTGACACCCAGAAGCATCAGGCAGAGGCCTCAGTGCAACGGTAGTTTGGTTTAGGATTAGAACGCACGCGCCTAACGCGTACACACGTACACACACACACACACACAAACATACACACACACATACATACCGGTATAGACGTACACATACAAATACACACACACACACACACTCACACACACACACACACACACACACACACACACACACACACACACACACACACACACACACCTGTCTAAAAACTGATACTCAGCCAGCTGCAAATAACAATTATTATTATTTGTTATTCCGGTTTTAACAGGAATAATAAGTATTTTCTACATTATGAAATGTCGGATGACACGTGAAATGATGGTGACACGGACACAGAGTATGAATCGTGGTCTCCTGCTGTTTACTATCAACGTACGTTTTACCGTACTTTGCCTCGGCGTTGCTACGTACAAAATTGTCAGAGCGATTAAAAAAAATAAAAAAGTATGTGTTTTTCAAAGCCACAAATTCTACTGAAGGCAATCTCTAAAGCACGGTAGAGTATTTGCTTTCGTTGATGTAATGTATAATACATAGTATATGTTTGGAGTATATTACGATGTAGTATATTATTGATATTACCGTAGATGTGTTTTTTATGTAAATCATATAGTTCCGTAACATACAGTGGACTTCTGCACTGTATTACATTACATTAGCGGTCTTTGATTCACCACGGTCACAGGAAGGGGAACCTGGTCGTCATGGTGGACTGACCTCTTCCTGCATCAGCTGTCTCTCAGCGGGCCCCTGGGTCGTCCTGTTGACGATGCAGACGGGGGGGGGGGGGGGAAAGTTAGGGCGGGGGCTGTCAATGCACGAGTATTGATCTGCAATCCTACGTTCTGCTGATGCTCGCTGGGGCCGGTGCTGATCAATGCAATCGAGATGTGTGCTCTGTGTTTGTGTGTGTATGTTTGTGTGCGTGTATTTGTGTGTATGTGTGTGTACATTGAGATGTGTGCTCTGTGTGTGTGTGTGTGTGTGTGTGTTTGCGTGTGTGTTTGTGTGTGTGTGTGTGTGTATGTTTGTGTGCCTACGTGTGCATGTGTGCGCGTCGGAACGGAGGCGATTTGAGCTCATGCTTAATAAAATGTCTGAGCTCCGAGTTTAAGGAAGGTTTGGGGGGGGGGGGGGGGGGGGGGGTTGGGTCGTCCCCATGGCGATGACCCATTTGTGATACTTTTTTAGTCCGCCCTTTCCCACATGGGAGGGGATGGCTGGAATAAACCAAGGGACCGCCCAGCAGACGCCGGGAAAGCAGCACTTGAAGAATGAATGTTGGCCGCCATGAAAGCTGTCGAAGTCACGACAGCAGAGTGGCTCACCAGCCTCCGCAAAGGACTCAAGACTCGTTTGTTCAGAGTTCACCTAGAGGCTCTGCATAGCCTCCCCCCTTACCTCCCCCTGATGCGCGTCCTGGCACGTGGTGTACACACTTATTGCATGTTGGATACTTTCAAATGCAAGCTAAATGGTTTCTCAAAATCACACAACCTCCCTTTAAGGAGCAGGTAGGGGTTAGAGAGTGAATACAGAGACAGGTCGTTAAGGAGCAGGTGGGGGTTAGACAGTGAATACAGAGACAGGTCGTTAAGGAGCAGGTGGGGGTTAGACAGGTAGGGGTTAGACAGTGAATACAGAGACAGGTCATAAAGGAGCAGGTAGGGGTTAGACAGTGAATACAGAGACAAGTCATTAAGGAGCAGGTAGGGGTTAGACAGTACAGAGACAGGTCGTTAAGCAGCAGGTAGGGGTTAGACAGTACAGAGACAGGTCATTAAGGAGCAGGTAGGGGTTAGACAGTACAGAGACAGGTCATTAAGGAGCAGGTAGGGGTTAGACAGTACAGAGACAGGTCATTAAGGAGCAGGTAGGGGTTAGACAGTACAGAGACAGGTCATTAAGGAGCAGGTAGGGGTTAGACAGTACAGAGACAGGTCATTAAGGAGCAGGTAGGGGTTAGACAGTACAGAGACAGGTCGTTAAGGAGCAGGTAGGGGTTAGACAGTGAATACAGAGACAGGTCGGTAAGGAGCAGGCGGGGGTTAGACAGGTAGGGGTTAGACAGAGAATACAGAGACAGGTCATTAAGGAGCAGGTAGGGGTTAGACAGTACAGAGACAGGTCATTAAGGAGCAGGTAGGGGTTAGACAGTACAGAGACAGGTCATTAAGGAGCAGGTAGGGGTTAGACAGTGAATACAGAGACAGGTCGTTAAGGAGCAGGTGGGGGTTAGACAGGTAGGGGTTAGACAGAGAATACAGAGACAGATCGTAAAGGAGCAGGTAGGGGTTAGACAGTGAATACAGAGACAAGTCATTAAGGAGCAGGTAGGGGTTAGACAGTACAGAGACAGGTCATTAAGGAGCAGGTAGGGGTTAGACAGTACAGAGACAGGTCATTAAGGAGCAGGTAGGGGTTAGACAGTACAGAGACAGGTCGTTAAGGAGCAGGTAGGGGTTAGACAGTGAATACAGAGACAGGTATTTAAGGAACAGGTAGGGGTTAGACAGTGCAGAGACAGGTCATTAAGGAGCAGGTAGGGGTTAGACAGTAAATACAGAGACAGGTATTTAAGGAACAGGTAGGGGTTTGACAGTACAGAGACGGGTCATTAATGAGCAGGTAGGGGTTAGACAGTACAGAGACGGGTCATTAATGAGCAGGTAGGGGTTAGACAGTACAGAGACGGGTCATAAAGGCACATGCAGGGGTTAGATAATGAGTAGACAACCAATAAGAGTCCAACCCCGAGCCAACAGACCATCCTCCCTCCCCTGTTAGTCTTCCTTCATGCGAGACAGTCGGTCAATCGCCCCACAGCCCAGATATAAATTGGGCAGCCTCAACTTTCCGTGAAGCGTCCCTGAGGGATCCGAACCAAAGAAACAATAGCAATCCACAGACGCAGTCCTGGAGATAATTCTGTTGTTGTCCTGGACCGAGAACTGGATCCGACCGGCTCATTAAGACCGGCAGCACCGAGTTCTCATCAGCGTGGAGGTAACACACACGCAAGCGCGCGCACACACGGGCAGGTGCACACACACACACGTACACAAAAGCACACACACACACACACACACACACACACACAGGTGCACGCACATACACACAAACACACACATACACAGGTGCATGCACACACACACACACACACACACACACACAGGCATACGCACACACACACACACACAAACACACACATACAAGACAGACCCACCCTAAAAAATTGGGGAGAAAAAAGGGAGAAAGAGAAACACATCACACCTCCATACCTGACCTTTTCCCTAATTATCCCAGAGTGGGAAGGCGGCGGTGTAAACCCGAGCTGCCGACGTTTCGAATTTCCCTGGGTGGGAAAAAAAAAAGGGCGTGAAAAGAGAAAACGGCGAGGAAGGAAACTACAAACCCATGTCGGAAAGAAGACAGCGGGGGGGGGAATTGGGATTCTCAGGGCAGAGTTGTTCAGAGCCGCTCCCTGGCTCTGCCGAGGTTCAGATGCTGAAGAGCCTGTTCCTCCGACGCTACGGCAGCGTACGGGCCGAGAGCCTGGACGGTCGAAGCCCAACCCTTACAGCTAAATCAATGGCCGAGAAAGAGGGGAGAAGAGTACAGGAGAGGTGAGGCGGACGACGGTGGTAGAGCAGGAGGGGGGCAGGGAGGGATCACTTGTTACGCTGATCAGAACCTGACACGCATGCGCAAAATGGAGGACCGTGCATGTCAACACGTGCACACACACACACACACACACCCACACAAACACACATACACACAAGCATACACACGCACACAAACATTTGCGTTGACACGACTTAAAGTCGATGGCGTACAGATGTAGCCGTACGAAGTCAGCTATGGAATCCATTTTGGATTCCATATCTGGGGGGGGGGGGGCACTGACCTTTAGGGGGCCGGCGATCAGAAATGGTGGAACGCTGAAATGGATCACACGCGGCGATGTCTGCCGGAGCGCCGATGACCGGTCTGGGCGGTTGTTTTGGTGTTTGTGTGTCCGTGTGAGTGTGTGTGAGCGTGTGAATGTATGTGTGTGTATGTATGCGTGCATGCATACGTGTGTGTGTGTAAGCGTGCATATGTATGTTTGTGCGTGTAAGCCTGTATATTTGTGTGTGCGCGTGTGTGTGTGTGTGTGTGTGTGTGTGTGTGTGTGTGTGTGTGTGTGTGTGTGTGCGTGTCCTTGTGTGTGTGTCTGTTTGTGTGCGTGCATGTGTGTGTGCGTCGACCCTCTCTCTCTCTCTCTCTCTCTCTCTCTCTCTCTCTCTCTCTCTCTCCCTGACCTAATTCCAAAATGGGTTTGTCACTCACACAATCATTTGCATGGCTGCGTTGTCATGGCGACCCTGTGCTGTTAGCGCTTAGCTCTCGCTCCGCTAAACCGCGACGACAATGTTTTTATTTTCGTACTTCGCGCAAATCCGACACTTTGTTTGTTCCGCGACCGAACGTATGTCTGTGGCTACAACGTTTTTCCGGACGACGTTCCCACCGCTCCGGAGTCCCATCCAAGACTTCAGCGTGAGTGGTCATCCCAGACTCCCACCTCATTGGTCGGCTCAGACTTCAGCGAGATTGGTCATCCCAGACTCCCACGTGATTGGTCAGCTCAGACGTCAACGTGATTGTTGAGTTAATGACTCGACGTTTAAATAGCGGTGCGATGAAGACACCGTGAACGCGTGTGTGTTAATCACCTGCGGTGATTAACACCCTCATTTGGCTGGATGAGTGGATGAGTGGCGGTTGCAGGTGCAGACAGGAAGTCTTACGCACCAAGGACTTCCTGACATATCATCTAGGTGTTTATATACAAGCCCTTAGTCCTCCGTGTGGGGAATCGGCCTCCACCAACTAACACCCCCTCCCTGCCTTCCATTCTCTCGCTTGCTTAATTAAACAATTAACTAGGACATTATATAATCTAGGTGTTTATATACAAGCCTTTAAAGCTCAGTGGGGAATCGGCCTTTGAAGCAACAAGC
>NC_136937.1:32756948-32777753 GCF_949987615.1 Pollachius pollachius | reverse complement strand
ACAAACACAAACGCAGAAACGCACACACACACACACACACCCACGCACACCACACACCCACACACACACACGCGCACACACACACACAAGTCACATTATGCAACATGACACTGAGTCTGCAGCACGCGATCGCTCCTTAGGAAGCCTTCATAATCATAATCCAATTAGGATTGGACTCAGCGATAAGAGGATTGATAGGACTGTGATGTACCCTGATGGCAGGGATTAGATCAGGGTCTGCATGGAAAGGGCATGGGGAAGCATTCCAATGAGAGGTGAGAGGGTGTTACACATTCATATGAATGGAGAGAGGGGGGGGGGGGAGGAGAGAGAGAGAGAGTGAGAGAGAGAGAGAGAGAGCATAACTTATGTTTCAACACACACATACCAGAGTTGTGAAAGAAAGGTCAAAATAAATAATTTGGAAAAAATGTAGCATTTCACAAACACACACACAGACACACACGCACACACACACACACACACCCACACACACACACACAAACACACACACTCACAGACCACACACGCTGCGTCGAATAAACAAACAGGTATCCAATTAATGAGCGTGTGTGAGGCGTCCGTGGCCGGGCCGCCCATCCGACCGCCCGCCTTACACTGGAAGCTTCAGCCAGCCCCATGTGGCCAAATGTACCAGTAGTATTCATTTAATTCATCGACTCCTAACTCATGCATTTTTCACACCCGCTGCGCCAATTCAAACAGAAGCGCCTCTTATTCGGGTTTCCACTTCAGACCTCACGTTCGACTCGTCCTTCATCGGACGGGAGCGCGTGCACGCGGCAAGCGGGAGCGTGCACGCGCCTCAAACCCCCGGCGGGGACGCGCACCAGGGACCTGCTGGAATGTGTGCGACACATCCGCAAATACGGCGACACCGCGTGTGCGCCGCGTGGTTATCAGCGCGACTGCACACCTTATTAGAAACTTCGCATGAGTTTGTGTGTGTGTGTGTGTGTGTGTGTGTGTGTGTGTGTGTGTGTGTGTGTGTGTGTGTGTGTTTGTGGAAGCCCGTGCACGCGTGCACACACACACACATTCGCATACGCACACACACAAACACACGCGCGTGCGCACACACACGCTTGCAAACTTCACATGATGGACACTGTGACACACGCATGCGCGTCTAGTGCGCGGGGTTAACGCATGTGCCCGACAGTTTGTTTTGGTTGTTGTTGTGGTCATGGTTGTTGATATAATTATTATCACGCAATCATTCACGCAAATTATTCTATTCTCTTCAGACTTCTGACCAGAGTGCCCCGCTGTCGCTTGGGAAGGGATTTTCTTCTTCTCCTTTGAATTACCGCATACAACAGTGCTCTGCAAAGCGAGGAGGGTATCGTTCCGTCAGGAGGCTTTGTCGTGTGCGGTTGCACACCGGAACGCGAGAGCGGAGGCTTTCGCGTCAGGGGCGGCTGGAGGACGGGAGAGCGGAGACAGCGCATCGGGAGCGGCAGCGCGTTAGGAGCGCCTTGCACGTCAGGAGCGGCGTCAGAACGTGAAATCAGTAGCAGCGCGGCAGGAGCGCGCAGCACGTCAGGAACAGTGCGCCAGGAGCGGCGGCAGAACGCGAGAGCGGCAGCAGCGCATCAGGAGCGGCAGCAGATCGCGAGAGCGGTAGCAGCGCGTCAGGAGCGGCAGCAGAACGCGAGAGCGGCAGCGCGTCAGGAGCGCGCAGCTCGTCCAGAGCGGAGGCAGCGCGTCAGAAGGCAGCAGCTTCAGTAGCAGCAGCGGCAGCAGCGGGAGCGGTTCAGCCACCCGGTGCACGGAGCAAAACGAGACGCGGACGGTTCCACCGGGCTTCTGATCCCGTGGCGCGACACCAGAGCACCGTCGACACACACCAACTTTATTTTCCTCTCTTTGTTTTGGTTCTTTTACGCATGGACCTGTACGCTTTCGGATAACGAACCGAACGGACCTAAAACCAGTTCATCATCCCAGTGCGCAGAGAGTTGGAATAAGACGAGTTCTTTATTAGAGAGGACTGGAGTGGAAGGGAACCGGCGACACGACGTCATGCGTCGAGGAGAAGCAGAAGACGACAGCGCGTGTGGACGTTAAAATATTTTTTTTTGCTTTTGGCTCGGGATCCGTCTCCGTCGCTCTCTCCCTCTCTCTCTGCCTCCATCAGTCATTCTCTCTCTCCCTTGTGTCCCCCCCCCCCCCCCTCCCTCTCTCTCTCTTGGTTCTCAGGGTCCGTTGACGGATTTGGCCGTTGCGGCTCATCACAGTGCGTTGGATCTTTCTACCACCAGCGGACCCCCTCATCTCTCTCCCTCTCTCTCTCTCTCTCTCTCTCTCTCTCTCTCGCTCCTCTCTCTCTCTCTCTCTCTCTCGCTCCATTTCATTCGCGATTCACGCAAAAAATCCAACCCAAGAGAAACAGAACGGAGAGGCAGGCGGGAGGTCGAGAGGAATGAGGAATGCGGGCTTTTTGGTTCGCGGTCCACCTCCTCAGCAGCAGCATCGCTCCGCGGCATCGCGACAGTGAATCCGTCTCCCCGCGGCACGGGGTGTGATTTCAGCACTGGGAGGGGAGAGGAGAGCTCCCGAGGTTCACCGCAACACGCAGAACGACAGGGAGAGAGAGAGAGAGAGAGAGAGAGAGAGAGAGAGAGAGAGAGAGAGAGAGAGGGAGAGAGAGAGACAGACAGAGAGCGGGAGTGAGAGAGAGGGGGAGAAAGTAGCGAAAGAACGAGAGAGACGTGAAGAAAAAGGAGCACGGATTTATTACCGTTTTGGCAAGGTCAGTGTTTAACGCACGAACTAAAAAAAAAAAGACGAGGGATGTACCGGAGAAACGCGACGGTTTGTTTTATATGTATTTTTATTCCGGGGCTCAGTCGTTTTCCTGAACCGGAGCACCGTCTGAGCGGGGGTTCGGTGTGAGACTAGACGAGGGCTTTTTTCTTCTTTTTTCCTTTCCTTCCCCCCCCCCCCCCCCTACCCACACCCCCCTTCTTTTCTTTTTTTTTATCTGTGGTGGTCGTTTCCAACTGGGAGTCTGGTCACACGCCGCAGGTTAGATGCAGCAGCATGGATATACTCAAAGAAGACCTTTTTTCCTCCCCGTAGACCTCCCTGCCACCTCCTCCCGGTCATTCCCCTCGCACCTCTCCCCCACCCGGGCTGCTGTATGTGGACCGATCGGCCCTCGCACACATGTCTTGATATCGGGAATGAGTCGCAGTTCGTGTTGATAAAATGCTGCTTCGGATCGCTCTGCTGAATGCGGCTCTTTGTTGTGTTGCGGCGGCGGCGGCGGCGGCGGCGGCGGCGGCGGCGAGCTCCACCAACGTGACAAGGGGGGTCTGTAAGGACCAGATATGCTCCTGCAACGAGGTGGAGGGCGATCTGCACATAGACTGCGAAAAGCGGAGCTTCACCACGCTGCGCCACCTGACCGGCCCCAGCTCCCAGTTCTACCACCTGCTGCTGCACGGCAACTCCCTGTCACGCCTCTTCCCCAACGAGTTTGCCAACTTCTACAACGCCGTGAGCCTGCACCTGGAGAACAACGGCCTGCACGACATCGTGCCCGGCGCCTTCCTGGGCCTGCAGCTGGTCAAGCGGCTGCACATCAACAACAACAAGATCCGCTCCTTCCGCAAGAGCACCTTCCTGGGCCTGGACGACCTGGAGTACCTGCAGGCCGACTTTAACCTCCTGCGGGACATCGACCCCGCCGTGTTCCGGGACCTCAACAAGCTGGAGGTGCTGATCCTCAACGACAACCTGATCAGCGCCCTGCCCGTCAACGTCTTCCAGCACGTGCCCATCACGCACCTGGACCTGCGGGGCAACCGCATCAAGACGCTGCCGTACGAGGGCGTGCTGGAGCAGATCCCGGGCATCGCCGAGGTGCTGCTGGAGGACAACCCCTGGGACTGCGACTGCGAGCTGGCGTCGCTCAAGGAGTGGCTGGAGAACATTCCGCGCAACGCCCTGATCGGCCGGGTGCTGTGCGAGGCGCCGACCCGCCTGCAGGGCGGCGACCTCAACGAGACGTCCGAGGCCGACCTGTGTCCGTCGCAGAGCGGCGGCGTGGACTCCAGCCTGGTGGCTCCGCCCACCCAGGACGAGACCGCCGCGCCGGCGCCGGTTCCTCCGGGGGCCGCCCCGGGCCCGCCGGGGAGCAAGGGGGACCCGCGGCCGACGCAGGCCAAGCCAGGCGGCGGTGGCGGCGAGGCGAGCGGGCCCCCCTCGACGGGCCACGGGCCCAAGTCGCGCTCCAAGTCGCGCGAGAACTGGCAGTTAAAAACCAAGCCCACGTCCGGGACGGGCGGCGGCGGCGAACGCGACCAGCAGCTGCTGCCCAACTCCACGCTCTGCCCGCAGCCCTGCAACTGCAAGCTGATTGGCTCCCGCAAGGGGCTGGGCGTGAACTGCGAGGGGAAGAAGATCGAGAGCCTGTCGCACCTCAAGCCCAAGCCGCTGAGCGCGCACGAGCTGAACATGCGGGACAACAACATCCACGCCGTGAAGAAGAACCAACTGCTGGGCTACGTCAGCCTCAACCTGCTGGACCTGGGCGGGAACAACATCAAGTCCATCGACAACGGCACCTTCCAGAACCTCACGGAGCTGCGCTGGCTGTACATGGATAAGAACTACCTGGACACCCTGGTGGCCGAGATGTTCGCGGGCCTGCAGAACCTGGAGTACCTGAGCATGGAATACAACGACATCCAGCTGATCGTGGCCGGCGCCTTCAGTCCCATGCCCAGCCTCCGGGTGCTGTTCCTCAACAACAACCTGCTGAAGGCCCTGCCCGTGGACGCCTTCCTGGGGATCTCTTTGTCCAAGATCAGCCTGCACAACAATTACTTCACGCACCTGCCGGTGGCGGGCGTGCTGGACCAGCTCAACTCCATCATCCAGATCGACCTGCACGGGAACCCCTGGGACTGCTCGTGCAACATTGTGCCCTTCAAGCAGTGGAGCGAGAGGCTGGGCGCCGACGTCATCGTCAGCGACCTCAAGTGCGAGTCGCCCGAGGAGTTCTGGAAGCGCGACTTCCGCCACGTGAGGAACGACCTGATGTGCCCCAAGCTGTACGACTCCAAGGCAGCGGCGGCGCCGACGTCGCCGTCCAGGAACAGCACCTTCACGGTCGACTCGGGCACGCGCTCCACCTCCTACCTGGAGCCCAGCCGGGTGTCCATCTCGGTGCTGGTGCCGGGCTTGCTGCTGGTGTTCGTGACGTCGGCGTTCACCGTGGTGGGCATGCTGGTGTTCATCCTGAGGAACCGCAAGCGGTCGAAGCGGAGGGAAGGGAACTCGTCGGCGTCGGAGATCAACTCGCTGCAGACAGTGTGCGACTCGTCGTACTGGCATAGCGGCTCGTACCACGCCGACGCCGGGGCACACCGGGGCTTCGACTGCAGCGTGCACCTGTCGGCCGGGAATGACGGGTAGATACACTGATACGCGCAAACACAGATGCACACATGCGTAGACACACAGACACACGCGCACACACGCACACATACGGATAAACGAGCCTGCAAACACACAGATACACGCAGGCCTACACACAGATGCACACACATGCATACATAGACACAGATCATAGGTGCACGCACACCTACATGAGTACACACACGCACCGACACACACAGAGATCAACACGCACACACACACTCACACAGATATACATACATACCGAGTTACGCAAAGACACACACACACACACACTCACTCCAAGAGATACAGATAACTTCACAGATACACACACACACACACACTCTCACAGATACACACACATGCACACACACACACACACACACACACACACGCCAACGACTGCTTTAGTAGTGAGCTTATATACCAACAGTGGATTACAGATCTGTATAGAGACTAACTCTGGGGCTCGACACAGACTGTGGGATTTTTTTCACTTTGTCACTTACCAGGAGCTACGTCTTTTCATTCGCTTTTCTTTACACGGAGACCAGTGAGCGAGTCCAGTCGGGCCTACACACTGCTGTAAGATATGTATATGCTACGCTGCCTCGGCTATGATTGGCGCAACAGGGACCTCTGACCCGTCGGAACTAACTATTTTGGGGGTTTGGCGGGGAGGGGCTTTGGGGGTTGGTGTTGGGGGTGGGGGGGAGACCAAAAGTGAACGTGCGCCCAGATGAAGTGATTTACAGGACTCGGGAATGGTGCACGTGAGCATGAATGTATTGTAAATATTTGGGACCGCCGATGTACCATAAGATCTTGCATGATGATATCTCGCATGGTTTCAACACCACGACACACAGCCGAGGAACCTTGACAACCACGGTTACTACGGACAACGATGCCAACTCTGACTCGACCTCACCCCACCCCCCCCCCTCTTATATCATGTTTCATTGATCACCATGACGACTCAATAGATATTAAGAAGTATATATGACTATAAAAAAGTGCCATTTCTCTATTTTTGGGTGAATCTGCGGTTTGAGGTTTTGTGTTTTTTTTTTTTATATCGATTTTGTTCCGATGGGAGGAGGAAGAGAAAAACAAATACAATTTGGATTTACTTCGGGAAAGATGACTCGTGATGGAAAACTGGAGAAACTTTCCGATTGCATGTTATGTTTTTTTTTCCTTTGGTTCTGTTATCATTTGACTGTCGAGGATATCAATAATAATAGTAATAATTGGGGTTATTTATATACTGTGCTCGTTGGCGCAGATTAAAGCATAAACTGCGGCCATGCTGTCATCTCCTTTATGAATGTAAACTGTTGTTCTTTTTATGGTGTGTGCCAATCGTTGACATAAAAAGGATACCGGAAGCTTCTCCAGAAGAGCAGATGAGCATGACCGAGTGTGCCGTCTCTAAACACTTCTTTGGCGGCTGCATCGTTTATGTAGCTCAAATGAGTTATGTGGCTTCCTGTGTTCATATATTATAGCCTGCTTTGGGGAGGGAGACGAGGAACAAACACAGACTCCAAAATATGTTACATGGGCGTTTTTCTACCATCATATTTTTTCAAAAATCGAGAAAAAATGTTTTAGATGAAAAAATATATATATACATATATATATATATATATATATATACATATATATATAAATCTACAAAATTCGACCTGTGTATAAAGTGCATACAAAACTGAAGACTTATAAGAGTAGCGGTACTTTTTAAAAAAAAAAATGAGAGAGAAAGAAAGTATTTCCTTCACCCTCAAAAGCATTTGGCTGTGATTCTCATTAAGTATATTGCCAGCTTTTGTAAAGCCATTTTTGTTTTTTTACGGTCCAACCAGAGAAATTCTAACTCACTTCTATATTTACTGCAACACCTGCTTAAATCGGGACATTTGAAAGGGTAATCTGAAGAAGAAACGCTATGTTTGACAGAATATGGCCGTAACACACGTGATCCAAAATGGCGTCAAGATGGGGCAGAGAAACCGCTTCTGGAAGTGACAGTTGAAAGAAAATCCAAACGATTTGATTGGCTGAAACGTGTCATGTGGGGATGTTCATTAACCAATGCCATGATGACTTGTATACCTGACATGACTTTTATTGGATCTTCTTCTCACAGTATACATGTCGTACGAAAAAGCAAAACATAAATATATATGTATTCATACATATATATTTACAAAGAAGGTATTCAAGGCGGTGGCATACTTTTAATACAATATAGTCTAAAAAGAATATACATTTATCCCTTTTTCTCTGCCATATCGGGTTAACGGATCGAAGGAATGTGCAATCTTGTTACTTTATGTTTGTTCTGTTTTATGTTTTGTTTTCTCTGATATAAAAATCACAGTGCTAATAACATGTGCTATACTTTGCCAATTGTTTTTGCCAACCATATGGGGGATGGTTTGGTGGGGGGGTTGGGGATTGACGATGATGTACAGGATTGACTTAGCATGGGTTTATACTGTTAAACCAAACCCCTCCCCCCCTTGCCTATTTGAAGCTAATAGGCTACATGCTAACTCCTCATGAGGTAGACTGTCGCTGTCCACGGTGCTGAGACCAGATCTGACTCGCCTAACTTTGAGTGTGTGTGTGTGTGTGTGTGTGTGTGTGTGTGTGTGTGTGAGTGAATGTGTGTGTGTGTGTGTGTGTGTATGGGTGAAGATGCTGTATGTGTATGATTTCATCACGTGTTAATGTAGTGTGCGTTTGTGTGTGTGTGTGTAAGTTTGTTTGTTCTTTGTGTGAGTGCGTATATTCATCAGAGTGTGTGTGTGTGTGTGTGTGTGTGTGTGTGTGTGTGTGTGTGTGTGTGTGTGTGTGTGTGTGTGTGAGTGGGTGTGTGTGTGTGTGTGTGTGTATGGGTGAAGATGCTGTATGTGTATGATTTCATCACGTGTTAATGTAGTGTGCGTTTGTGTGTGTGTGTGTAAGTTTGTTTGTTCTTTGTGTGAGTGCGTATATTCATCAGAGTGTGTGTGTGTGTGTGTGTGTGTGTGTGTGTGTGTGTGTGTTTGTGTGTGTGTGTGTATGTGTGTGCGAGTGCATTTGTGAAAGTGTGTGTGTGTGTAGGTGTGTGTGCGTAAGCGTGTGTGTGCCCCATCCTGCGTGTACAGACAGATAAGCTAACGGCTAACCTCCTTTACCCTCCCACTGTGTAACCAGAGTCTGACCTTGGGGAGCAGCTCCCTAGAGCTGGAAAAGCAAAGTCACTCACTGGCTTTTTCTATGTCCAAAAAGACTCATTCACCCACAATGCATTTCTGTGTCCTTAATGCCGTCTGTCCAATCACAGCGGCTGGGGTGTTGATGGGTAGTTCTCTCTTTGTCTATTCTGTAGAAATATTATTGTTGCCATAACCCGTGGAGAAGTAATATTATCATTTAAAAAAAAAGGTAATGCTGTGTTTCAAAGTTACATTTAAATGCTTTGCGATTATCTGACCTGCTTCTATTTTGTTAAATAAAGTGTGGTTGAGGTTCAGTAAAAGAAATACAAAAAAAACAACGACAAAAAAACAACAACAAACATGTTTTCTTATTTAAGGATTTTACTGAATTTGACGTTTGTAGGAACGTATTACAGGTTTTTGGATTCTCACTTGTTGACAGTATATTCATCTGTTTATTTACCCTGTCCAGTTTAGTCAGTTTAGTCTCCATAGGCCAGTTCAGTTTTTTTAAGAGTATCTGGTGTGATAACAACACTGTGTTCAAAGCATACTTTAAAACAGAAATGTGTTTCTGTAACCACGGAAACTAGAGGTTGAAGACCATTACTATCATTATCCTCATTTGTATTATTATTAATAGTATTATCATTATCGTTTGGTGTTGAAAAAAACCCTGGTTAAAAGTCTTATCGAGGGAATCCTACAGTGACGACCACAAATTAAATAACGTTAATAACTGAATTCACTGCAATGCTGTGCTTAATTCCTACTTCATCTTCCAGTGGGTTCAACATCGTGATTCAAGTGTGTAACTAAACAACCTGTCAGCTGGTCAACATCTTCCCTCCCAGCATGTCCTCGACCGGCTTATCCTGACCGGAGGTGGCGGTTTGAATCCATCAAAGTCTGGTCAACACGGTTCAAGTGACGCCAGGCACAGAGGCACGCGAGAGACTCCGTTAACGAAAAAGAAAACACAGCTTATCTCTCTCCCTGGGCGCTCGTATCAATAGCACACCAAGGGCGGTCAAGCTTGGGCTGATTCAACCGCTTTGTGTTTTTACCGCTGTCAACTGCTATTTAGTCATTACCACAAATTGCTTTATCCAAACAGACGCTATTTCCCATTTTCTAATCAGTTATTAATGAGCAGTGAGGGGTTCTGGCCTATCACAGGGAGACGCCTACAGCGAGGTTGTGGACATGAGTGCTTTCAACCCAAAAGGAAACTCACAAAATGGAAAAACATAGGGAGAACATTATACAAAGCCCTGTTAAACGGAGAGGACTTCGGATTTGGCTTCCCTCAAGTGACGAACCGCCCATCCATTGCATTTGGAACATGGTGTTGTGTTAATATTATTCCTTCATGCCGCTACCAATCTCTCCCTCGGCCTTCATCATTGTACTACTCGGCCAAGGGTTATGCTTTCCGCATACTCAAGTTGCTATGCCGATGACCGAAGCTCTTTCTTCCCATGTGCAATTGAATGTCAAAGAAATGAATAAGTGGCCCTCTTTTTGTACATTTGTAGCATGCACACATCAGGCGGGCCGTGGTTCGATTGACTGACTGCTTCAGGGTGGAACAGTTGGAAAGCTCGTCATTATTTCAACCATTGAGTCGATTTGATGGAGAGAAGGGGGAGGGGCTGGTTTGACATGCTGTGCTCCTAGCTACATAGCTCCAGAATCAGGCAAGTGTATCGTGGTGAGGTAGCTAACACTAATGCTAAGACTCCGGCAAGATGGCCCCTAGCTCTGACGTGCTCTTTGGTGACTTGCTGTGCTCATAGCTGCATAGCTCCAGAATTAGGCAACCCTGGTAAGGTGGTAGCAGATAACGCTAAGACATCCAGCAAGTTGTGTTCAAGGTTGTTCACCTCACAGTGAGCTTTGGCCCCTAGCTCTGATTCAGATTTTGTGTGTGTGCGCTTGTAGCTATGTTGCACTAGAATTACCCAGGTATAGTGTGGTGATGAAGTAAGCGGTGAATGCTAACTACAATGTTGCTAACTAAAGTTAAAGCTAACGGTAAATGCAAAACAGTTTCAGCCACGGTAGGAAATCATCAAGGTTGTCACAATTAGCTTTAGCACCAAGCCCTGGTTCTTATTGTAGCTGCGGAGCCCTGGAATTACCCAAAAGTATTGTGGTGAGATAGGTCCAAGCTACCAAGCTAGCAGTGAATGTTAACGCTTTGAGCAACAGTGTAACGTAATTAAGCTATTTCTCGTAGCACTTAGCGTAAGTGGAGAGCTCTCGTTCTTATTGTGTTGCTCATTTGTAGCTAACGTGCTGGAGAGAACTGGAATGACCAACAGGTGCTCTGGAGAGGAAGCTATCCCCCCAGCTAGCGGCTAATCCAGACACTTCCAAACCGTTTAGGCGGTTTCTCATCCGACATAGCTCACAGCACTGAGCTCTACCTCTGATTGTGTGTTTGGTGTTTGTGTGCTTGTAGCCATATATCTCGAGAATTACCCAAATGTATTCTAGCGAGGTAATCCTCCTCTCCGAGATAGCAGTTAATGACAACTCTTTCAGCAAGATTGTAACATCATTACAGTCACTCCCATCACACTTAGCATTAGCACTTTAGCAGCTCTCGTTCTGGTAGCGTGTGCTTGTATATACACGGCTCCATCATTACCCAAAGGTTTTCTTTCAAGGTAATGCCCCCCTCTGATCCTCCAAGCTAAATGCTAATGCTACGATGTCCAGCAACAGTGTGATATCATTAAGGTTGTTCTAATCACACTTACTTTATCAGGTTGCTCAGATTGTGATTGTTTCTGTGTAGCTATGTAGCTCCAGAACTGCTTGACTGTAAGCAACAGAGGAAATCCCCCCTCTGCTCCAAGCTAGAGGATAATGCTAACACTCTGTCGTTGCGACATCATTCGGCTTCTTAATTTTAGCGAGTAGGTAGTTCTCTTCTCCCCCGAGCTTGCGACAAATGCTAACACTGTCAGCGTTTGTAGCATAAGGTCGTTCTCACAACACTTGGCTGTAGCGCGTGTAGTGAGTCGATGTGTGGCATTTTGCCCGCGGTAAGAGAGGCAGGGTGTTCTCTCTCTTTGTAACTCAGATGTTAGTCATGGGTGTGTGAAATGCATATTTGTTCCTATAAGGAAGGCTATCCGTTAAATTGACTTTTGTCGCTGGAAGGGAGAAATGTCACTGTCTCTAAAACGCCATTTTTTAAATATTTCTCGCGATGACTGGGGCTGAATCGTCGGTGGCACCATTTTATTGTGTTATCTTTAACGTATATTGTGCTCTGGAGAGATGTGCGTCATTTGCTGTTCCCTTGCAACGCATGTGCCAGTCTAAAACAATCCCAGCAGGTGGATGTTGTTGTTGATCAGATAAATGGAGATTACGGCATGTATATTTTTAGAGGCAACATCAAGTTCCAATATCCAAAAAGGGATTTTTCTGTTCTTTTTCTGGTTTAAAGTGTGTTGTGCTCCAATGAGTGCCAATCAGGACTCCTCTCGTCATCATTAGTAAAGTATTATAAGTAGTATTCCTTTTTTTCTCTTACTGATTTCCGAGGCAAACCACTCATTAGGCCATCGACAGCGGGGAGATTTGACTCTGCCGTTGAACGTGCGTCGTTGAATACGAAAAAATCTTCCCACTGGATATCCTCACCCTTATGTCACATACACAAACACACACGATGGTAACAGGCCTAAACACAACCAGCCAAATAACACAAATGCTAACAAAATAAACGATTATCTCCGTGGGATCAGCGGGGGAGACGTGTATGTATAAAGCCAGTGAATAAAAGCGGCCATCCCTTCCGACAGAGTCTCTCATCTCCGCTACCTAATTACATCCAGAGAGACGGATCAACTACACAGGGTGAGACGGGTGAGACGGGTGAGGCTTGGGGGAGGGGCTACTTGCCGCAGGGATAATTTCACAGAGGGGCACGGACCTCCGCAGTCTGCTGTGGTACGCTGCAGTCTCTCTCTCTCTCTCTCTCTCTCTCTCTCTCTCTCTCTCTCTCTCTCTCTCTCTCGCTCTCTCTTGCTCTCTCGCTCGCTCTCTTTCCATCAATTTATGTGCGTCTATGTCCCTGTGCAAGACTCTCTCTCTCTCTCTCTCTCCCTCCCTCTCTAATTGTGTGTCTCTCTCTCTCTCTCTCTCTCTCTCTCTCTCTCTCTTTCCCTCTCAGCCAGTTTAATACCATGTATTTACATACCGTGCATGTGTGTAAGATTGCGCCTGGGGGAGATCACTCGGGCAATCACTCGCAAAGCCTGAAGCATAGCTTAATTGTTTCTGGTTCATCAACTCATCACTGGGAAAATATCTCACGCCTGCATGCAAAAAAAAACTGGAGAATACTTTCCCTTATCCGAGTCGATGCTTTGGTGATGGTGAGAGGATGACACATGTTGTGGTGACGGTGATGAGGTCGGAGTTGATGGGATTGAAGATAAGGCGTTGACGGTTCGGCAGACGATGGCTATGAAGAAGATGATCTGGCGATGGCGGAGGGATGAGATAACATGACCACGAGCGTTTCACTTGAACGCTGCAATCTGTAATGAGGTCAATAAAGTCATGGCTCGCGCCTGGAGGTAGAGCCGAACGCAGAGATCAGACTCAGAGGGGTGGATGTAAGAGGAAGCTTCACTTAATGTGAACAGGCGGAAACAAGCCTACAACAAACAAGGAACCGAACAACTGGCTCCGGGCTAGCCAGCTCAGGCTAGGAAGGTCAGGGACAGGGTGAGCCAGCTCAGGCAAGGGACCTGGGCGAGACAGGTCAGGAACAGGGACAGCTAGGTCAGAAACAGGGCTAGCTAGGTCATAAACAGCGCTAGCTAGGTCCTAAACAGGGTTGGGGAAAACGGAAACAGGGCTAGTACGGTCAGAGAGAGGGCTAGGCAGGTCGCGCTCAAAGCTTGCTGCCAGAAATCGGGATAATGGAGGTATCTCTGCCGGCTTCATTTTGTTGGTTTCGTCTGTTTCGGCTTGTGAACCAAATTACAAAGATGCACAGGGGGCTCTGCGTCATCTAAAGGCTCTGTAAAATGAAGAGCGCACTCCAGGGGCCGATGCTAGGGAACCCGCGTGGAACACAGGTGGGCAGGATGACCAATCAACACAGGTGAAGAGGATGACCAACCAACACAGGTGAAGAGGATGACCAATCAACACAGGTGAAGAGGATGACCAACCAACACAGGTGAAGAGGATGACCAATCAACACAGGTGAAGAGGATGACCAACCAACGCAGGTGAAGAGGATGACCAATCAAAACAGGTGATCAGGATGACTCATCAACACAGGTGAAGAGGATGGCCAATCAACACAGGGGAACTAAGCTTCAGACCCCTAAAACACAAGATTGCAAAAAATAAACTATTTACAATAAGGTACACAAAAACGTGGGTAGTTACTGAGGAACAAATGATGAATGACCAGGGCCTTAACTGGGACCCTAACGGGGCCCTAACTGCGACCCTAAGTGACAGTTATTCAGTAACTACTGAGGAGTTACTGGTAAACAGACTAGGGGATATTGTATTATGGTTCAATAAGCTTAACTACTGGTGAACGAATGATTCAAAAAGCTTCACTACTGGTAAACAAATGATTAAAAAAGCTTCACTACTGGTAAACGAATGGTAAACAAATGATTCAAAAAGCTTCACTACTGGTAAACGAATGGTAAACTAATGATTCAAAAAGCTTCACTACTGGTAAACAAATGGTAAACGAATGATTCAAAAAGCTTCACTACTGGTAAACGATTGGTAAACTAATGATTCAAAAAGCTTCACTACTGGTAAACAAATGGTAAACGAATGATTCAAAAAGCTTCACTACTGTTAGACGAATTATTCAAAAGCTTTCACTACTGGTTAACAAATGGTAAACGAATGATTCAAAAAGCTTCACTACTGGTAAACGATTGGTAAACTAATGATTCAAAAAGCTTCACTACTGGTAAACAAATGGTAAACGAATGATTCAAAAAGCTTCACTACTGTTAGACGAATTATTCAAAAGCTTTCACTACTGGTTAACAAATGGTAAACGAATGATTCAAAAAGCTTCACTACTGGTAATCAAATTATTCAAAAAGCTGAGCTACTGGTGAACGAATGATTCAAAAAGCTTAACTACTGGTGAACAAATGGTTCGCGAAAGAGTAACAACTCATCATCAGTCCGATCCAGCTCTACCAGTTGATCCAGTGTGGGACCCAAGCCAGCCCTCAACAGCGCTTGAAACCAAGGGCGGCAGGTTTAAAGTGGGCCCTGCAGCGGTGGACAATTGCTTTTAAGAGCATTAGTAATTATCATTACTAATGCAACCACTTTTAACATTAAGATATGACAATCAACCCGTCTGTGCCCTGTTCATTTAATAACTGATTGTGAAATCCCAGGAAAATTCAGTTGCGTTCGTAATAAATTGGTCAGTTTGCTAATTCACAGAATGATTAATTAATACAGTATCCCGTAGTCTGTTTACCAGTAACTCCTCAGTAGTTACTGAGTAACTGTCACTTAGGGCCCCGTTAGGGCCCCAGTGAAGGCCCTGGTCGTTCATCATTCGTTACTCATTCATTCCTCAGTAACTACCCGCGTTTTTGAGGTTGTGTCTTCACGGTTGAAAACACCTGTGTGTGTGTGTGTGTATGTCGCATCGGAACTCAACATCACCTTGGTAACCGTAAGGTGACTCGACAAACACCGTACGAGTGGCCTAGCGGAGATATACCTGGTAGTGGGTCCGTGGCAATGACCACCCCTTCTCCCTCGTTTCCCCACTCCTCCAAGCAGGTCTTTAATCGAGATGAGTGTGTGTGTACAGGATCACCAGGGTTTTCCGTCCGGCCTCTCTCAGTAATCCTCCCCCCCCCCCCCCCCCCTCCAAAACGCTGTCTCATCCCTCAGTGGCATCCCTGGGGCGGGGTGGGGTGAGAGAGAGGGGGAGAGAGGGGGGGAGGAAACATGTTGCTGAGGCTGATCCGATTCCATTTGGGCCGAATAGGAGCCATTAGCGCTACACAGAGGGGATGGAGGAGGGTGTGTTGTGTTGCTTTCTTTGTTGTCGTTGTGTGATCGGACTCCAGCGCGCGTGAACACACATGTATGAGGCGCACAAATAATTATATGTCATATATATAATTATTTGTGCGCTTATATATGTGCCCATCATATATATGTATATGATATACAAGATGCGTCTTTATATATTAATATATATTATATATATATATATAAATAATATATATAAAGTTTGAATGGTTGATTGATTGATCGGTGTGGCTCAGGAGGTGGAGAGGGTTGACTTGTAAGCGGAAGGTTGCCAGTTCCATCCCCTGCTCCTCCTAGCTGTGTCGAGGTGTCCCTGAGCAAGGCACCTCACCCCAACTGCTCCTGTGAATGTGTGAATGTGCGCATGAATGGGTGAACGTTTTCCAGTATTGCGTCCCTCATTGAGGTATCTCCAAAGTTTACTTGAAAATCAACATTGTTGACATTGATTTGAGGTGCATGCACAGTGCACTCACAGACACACGCACACGCAAGAACGCACCCACACACACGCGCGCGCTCCGTTGTTACAGATTAGTGGCAACCCATCTGGCGTATGTCACGACCCCGTTCACCAGTGGTGACGTCACAACGTGACAGCGAGCCGAATGCTTCGGAGCTGGGTCTTCTTTAGGTAGTAGCACTCTGAAGATTAATACCCGTTTTAGGCTGTCTTGTCTTTTAAAACCGATGGGATGTGTCATTGCAGGCTTAGAAATATCAATTAACAACACAATTGGAGCATATCTAGTGAAATATATCTGAGTGTGACTGTGAAGTGCTTTTGGAAAATGAAAATGTGCTGCATTAATCAAATGCATTCTTATTTGTATTATTATTTGTATCATGAATGTGACTGTTCGGCTATATATCAAGTGTAGAAATAGATGTGAATATAAATAATGGTTAGATAATCAGTAACTATTTCATTAAATGGTGCTATATTAATCAAATGTATTATTATTATTGTTATTATTATCATTATTATTATTATGCATGTTACGGTTAGGCTATACATCAAGTCTAGAAATAGATGAGAATATAAGTAATGGTTTAGTAATCAGTGACCATATCCATTTAGTGAATCCATTTATTGTTTTCATTTCTTGCCGCAGGAAGAGCAGACTAGTTTCGATCAGAAGGAGAGAGAAAGGCACCCAGTGAGTGTTTAGTCCGATACCTGAAGGCTTATTGAGGGGTTTAAAACAACGGCCGTCAATGCGAAAAAATCTATAACAATTTAAAAAACAACCCTCAAAGAAAGTGGAATGTCTACCATTACAAAAACAGAATTAATATAGTATACTTTGATTTTTCAAATGATCATTTCTAGATGCATATGTCCCGGTATACGTAGTACAAAAGGGAATGTAGAGATTCTCTTTCTCTGCATACAACATAACATGGATTTATGCATTATGGTTTCCTCAGTCTCTCAATCTAGGAGGAGTTCAATCATCCGAGCTCACTTCCTCCCACAGCAATAGGCTGCATATAAACAGCAGGTAGCTGCAGAAGGAGACGAGACTATTTTTACCATGTGTGTTCACATCTGTGTGTGGGTGAGTGTGCGTGTGTGTCTGTGTGTATGTGTGTGTGTATACATCTGTGTGTGTGTGTGTTTACATGTGTGTGTGAGTGTGTGTGTGTGTGTGTGTGTGTGAATACATCTGTGTGTGTGTGTTTACATGTGTGTGAGTGTGTGTGTGTGTGTGTGTGTGTGTGTGTGTATGTGTGTGTGTGTGTGTTTACATGTGTGTGTAAGTGTGTGTGTGTGTGTGTGTGTGTGTGTGTGTGTGTGTGTGTATGTGTGTGTGTATACATCTGTGTGTGTGTGTGTGTGTGTGTGTGTGTGTGTGTGTGTGTGTGTGTGCGTGCATGTGCGTGCGTGCATTTTTACATCTGTGTGTGTGTGTTTGTTTACATCTGTGTGCTTACCTCTGTGTGCGTGTGTGTGTTTACATGTGTGTGTGAGTGTGTGTGTGTGTTTGTGTGTGTGTGTGTGTGTGTGTGCGTGTGTGTTTCCACACATGCGGGAGAGGTTCTCAGCGGTGGGTGATGATGTCTCTGTGATGACGGATCACACGCAGAAACCGAAGGGGGAGGCTTTCAACCCGCCGAGCCAGGGTCTAGCCTGACCCCCCAGCCAGAGCGCCCGATGCATCTCTCTGATCGCACAAGCTCCTCCCCCTCCCCCTCGCGGCGGCCTTCCTCTCTGTCTCCCCCTCTGTCTCCCCCTCTGTCTCCCCCTCCACACCGGCGAGCTGCACTAGTCGGCGGCTGACGTCCGCTTGTCCTCCGGCCGCGGCATGCTCGTTAGCTCCCAAATGTGTGTGTGTGTGTGTGTGTGTGTGTGTGTGTGTGTGTGTGTGAGAGAGAGAGAGAGAGAGAGAGAGAGAGAGAGAGAGAGAGAGAGAGAGAGAGAGAGAGAGAGAGAGAGAGAGAGAGAGAGAGAGAGAGAGAGAGAGAGAGAGAGAGAGAGAGAGAGAGAGAGTGTGTGTGTGTGTGTGTGTGTGTGTGTGTGTATGTGTGTGTGTGTGTGTGTGTTTGTTTGCGTTTCTGAATGTACATCTGGGTTTGCGTGTGTGGTTGTGCGTGTGTGGATCTGTGTTTGTGTGTGTGTGTGTGTATGTGTGTTTGAGTGTGTGTGAGTGTGTGTTTGAGTGTGTGCGTGTGTGTGTGTGTGTAGATCTCTGTGTGAGTGTGTTTCTGAGCCTAGATCTGTATTTAAGTGTGTGGTTGTGTGTGTGTCGCTTTTCTAAAAATAGAAAATCCTGTCTGTGTGCAAACTTGCGTGTGTGTGTGTGCATGCAAATGCTAAAACAGATTGTGTGTGCATGAGTGTGTGTGTGTATGTGTGTGTGTGCGGCCATGAGATAAATGTATCATTAGCTTGGAGCCACAGAACACTGAGGGCCCCGTGTCAGAGGGGGGGGGGGGGCCCGAGGTCCGCGCCAGGGCCCCCAAACAGCCTCTGCAACAACACCATGTTTTTATTATGACGCTCAGCTCGTGACTCGCTACTGGGATGTGATACTGAGGGTATGTTGTTGCTGTGCTTCCGCAAAAGACTCAAGACCCACTCAAACACTCTGTATACCCTCCCCCCTTACATTTACATTAGGGCGTATATAGCAGACGCTTTTATCCAAAGCGACTTACAATCAGTACATTCGTCAGAAGAACGAGAAACAACCATATATCGCTGTGGGTACAGTAAGGATGTTCATCGAACCAAGTGCCAAGCACTAGCCATCACTAGGTTAACCCATTCCCCGTATACAACAGAGATAGCTAGGATAAAATGCTACACAATGCTATGTACTATTGTCTATTGCCAGGAGTTAAAACATACAATAAGTGCGTAAGAGGGGTGTATGTTGGGGGGGGTAGAGGCCGTACAGAGTCTAGGTGAACTCTGAACAAGTGCGTCTTCTGAGTGAGTCGAAACTAATAACAAAACGACCTTCACAGCTCAATGGAACGAGACAGACGTATCGTCCTGGGAGCAATCTCCCTAGAGCACGTACTGGTGTAGAGAATCCAACAAGAGTATGGCATTTAGGCAAGAGGCGTTAGAGTGAAGCCACGCACACTATGAGCTGTAAGCCTTATTGCTCTCTCTCCCCTCGCTGCTGTTTGAGTGGCTGATGGAGCAGGCTTTTGCGTTGTGTTTGACGAATCCCCCCGAGCCTGAGAAAACATACACATATCCTGAATGGAAACGGTCTAAAGAAAGCTGAAATATATGTACTAATAGTTTGGATCTAACTTTGACTTATTATTCTTATTCAAAGTGTTATATTTTGACATTATGAATACATATTATACTTAAAATAGCCTCCCCCTCCCGATGACAATCAAGAAGAAGCCCACAATATCGTGCTTCCCATTCCTATCCCCCTTTTCCTCAACACACACACACACACACACACACACACACACACACACACACACAACAAGGCGTTTAGGAAAGTTAATACACACGCATGAAGAAAAGGACATCGCAATGCATATGGGAACAAACATTCCCAGCAAATCATCAGGTGAAGAACAATCCCAACAGGAAGCACATTGCCACAAATACATATCAGAAGCACATTCGAAATAATTAATTTGGGAAAGCACATTCCCACCAACGCATAAAGGAAGAACGTTCCCAGCAAATCATCTCGGTAAGAAAATTCCAAACAGGTGGGACATTCCCGCCAATACATATTGGAAGAACACTCCCACCGGGAAGCGCATTCCCACCAATCCATATGGGAAAGCAAATTCCTACTAATCCATAAAGAGACTGACATTCCCACTGGGAACCTTCCCATCATTTCGTATGGGGAAGCACAATGCATCCAGGGGAGAACATTCCCAGCAAAAACTCTAGCCAAGCACGTTCCCACTGGGAAGCAGATTCCCACCAATCCAAATAGGGAAGCTCATATCCAGCAGTGCAGATGGGAGCGCTGGGCAGGCAGAGCGGAGCGCTGTCGGAGCGCTGTCGGAGCGTTGCCCTTAACCTGGTGTTCACCGCTGCTGCTTCACACAAAATGCCAGCTGGGTCAACACATGCTGCCGGGCATTATGGGATGTGGCCGCATGAGGAGCACAGAGACCGCTGTCACGTGCACACACACACTCACACACACACACACACACACACACACGCACACACACACATGCATGAGCAGAAACAGATGTTGTGTAGACATGCTCTAAACACAGACACATGTGTCCAGAAACTGACACACACACATGCTATTTACATGCTGCACGCACAAACACAGCAGACACCATCTGCTTGCAGCAGCAGAAACACACACACACACACACACACACACACGTGCGCACATTTTGCAAATTCACCCACGTATGCACACAGACACACACACGTGTTAAACACTTGCTTAACATGTAAAGCCATATGCCTGCAGGAAAAGCCACACACAGACACACACGCACACAGACACGCACACACACACTGCGTGTCACAGCAGCAAGCACATGCGATTCTCGACAAAAGACATTCCATGTTGCATTTGCATTTAAACACAATCACTGGTGCAGGGCTCAGCGATTATAG